>NW_006399821.1:14840199-14843417 GCF_000299155.1 Elephantulus edwardii
TTCATTGTTGCACATTTTCCTCCCTGCCTCCCCTCCCCTCAGTTTGGTTTTTTCTTTGGAAAAAACTATTTCATTGTTATACAGATGCTCCCAGTCCACTTTACTATGCATCTCTTATTCTGGACTCTTGGTATACCAATAATACCTAATCATATATTCCTTTATACAGTTCTTTCCCACATTTTTTTCAATGCCATGTACATTATCCTCTCTTTTCTTTGTTTCCCCCTATCTCCCATGACAGCCCTATTTTATAACAGCGGCACTATGCAGTATTTGTCTATTTGTGACTGAGATATTTCACTCAACATAATGTCCTCCATGGTCACCCATTTTATATAATATTTCATGAATTCTTTGTTTTTCCACGTTGCATACTATTTCATTGCATTAATATCATTCATTTGAATATTCATTGTATGAATATCACATTAATTTTTTGATGGGCCCTTGGGTTGTTTCTAATTCTTTGCTACTGTGGAAAAAGCAGCGTGTGTGTGCATATATCTGTCTGGGTGGCAGTTTTGGTTTCTTTAGGAAATATTCCAGGTAGTGGACTTGCTGGTCAAATGTTATTTCTATTTCCAAATTTTTAAGAAAACACCATACTGTCTTCCACAGTGACTGCACCATTTTACACTCCCATCAACAGTGTATAAGGTTTTCAATTTCTCCACAACCTCGCCAGCATTTGTTGTTTGCTGCTCTGTTGAGCTTTGCTGTTGTTACTGGGGTGAGATGATATCTCATAGTTGTTTTGATTTGCATCTCTCTTGGAGCTAGGGATTTTGAACATTTCTTCATGTGTTTGTTCTTCACTGGAACGTCTTCTTTGTGGACATGTCTTCATATCTGTGCCCATTTTGTGATTGAGTTCTTTACCTTTATCTTGTTGTGGTGCTCAAGTATTCTAGATAGAAGTCCCTTATCAGACATGCCATTACCAAATATTTTTTCCTAGTCTGTGGCTTTCCTTTTACCCAGTTGAAGAAGTTTTTGGATGTGCATAGGGATTTGATTCTTAGAAGGTCCCATTTATCTATTTTATCCTCTCCTGGTTGTAAGTTTTTTAGGATGCTTTGCAGACTGTTCATGTTGTGGATTAGAGCTTCTAGAGTTCTTCCAAGCTTTTCCCTGATGAAGTTTATAGTCCTTGGTTTTAGTCCTAGGTCGTCCTTGCTCCACTTTGAGTTTGTTTTTGCGTATGGTGTGAGATGTGGGTCTTGCTTGAGTTTTCTGCAGATAATTTTCCAATTCTGCCAATACCATTTGTTAAAAGGCTATCATTTCCATGCTTAACTGATTTTATCTCCTTGTCAAAAATCAGTTGACCATAGGTAGATGGACTGATTTCTGGGTTCTCAATTCTATTCCATTGATCTATGTGTCTGTCACTGTCTCAACACTATGCTATCTTGACCACCATGGCAGTGTAGTAGAATTTGAAATTAAGGAGTGAGATGCCTCCTACCTTGTGTCTCCTTTTAAGGAGTACTTTGCTTATTTGGAGTCTCTTTCCATTCCAGATGAAATTGGAAATTGCCTTTTCCAGTTCATTGAAGAATGGAATTGTTATTTGTATTGAGATTGCTTTGAATTTGTAGATTGCCTTTGGTAGAATTATAATTTTCACAATATTGAGTCTTCCTATCTAAGAGCAAGGTATATTCTTCCATTTCCCTAGGTCTCTCTTTCTTATAGTAATATTTTGTAATTTTTTAATAGATCTTTTCTGTTTCTAGTTAGATACACTCCCAAGTATTTAATCTTGTGATTTGCTATTGTGATGGTAATTGTTTTTCTTAACTCCAGTTCTGTATTCTCTTTGTCTCTGTAGAGAAATCCAATTTATTTTTGTATGTCAAACTGGTATTCTGCCACTTTGTTGAACTGGTCAACCACGTCCAATAGTTTTCTTCTTGAGTCTTTAGAGTTTTCTAAGTATACTATCAGATCATCTTCATATAGAGATAATTTTACCTCCTTTTGCCAATTTGGATACCTCTTTATTTTCTTCTTTTGCCTTACTGCTATTGCTAAGGCTTCCAATGGAATATTGAATAGGAGAAGTGATACTGGGCATCCTTGCCTAGTTCCTGTTATCAAAGGGAATGCCTTTAGTCTTTCACCTTTGAGAACAATGTTGGTTCTTGGGTTTGTGCATATACTTTTTACTATGTTGAGGAAATTCCCCTCTATTCCTATTTTGTTGAGTGTTTTAATCAGGAAAGAGTGTTGGATTTTGTAAAAGGCCCTTTCTGCATCAATTGATAGGTTCATGTGATTCTTGTTCTTTGCTTTGTCAATGTGGTAAATTACACTGACTGTTTTTCTTATGTTGAACCATCCTTGCATACCTGTTATGAATGTCATTTGGTCATGGTAAATTATTATTTTTTATGTATCATTAGATTTTATTGACCAGGATGTATTGAGTATTTTTGTGTCTATGTTCATGAGAGATATTATCCTATAATTTTCTATTTTGGTGGTGTCTTTACCTGATTTTGACATCGAGGATATATTTGCTTCATACATGAGCCTGGGAGAATTCTATATTTTTCTATTTTCCTCAAATACTTTATGTAGAATTGGTGACAGTTCTTCTCTGAATGCTTGATAAAATGAAATTGACCTTTTTGAAGAACCAATTCCTGGTTTTCTTTCTGGTTTCAATTATTTTTCTGTTTTCTATTTCATTTATTTCTGCCTTAATTTTTATAATTGCAGGTATTTTTAGATTATGTCAGGTTTTCTTGCTTTTAAAAAAATTTGTTTGGGATGTTGGATTCAAGAGTTAATTATAATTTTTTCTTGCCTTTTGATGTGTTTGCTTATTGCTATATATTGCCCTCTGATTACTGCTTTGGCTTTTTCCCAGAGGTTTTGATAAGTTGTGTTTTATTGTCATTTGTTTCAAGAAACTTTTTAATTCTATTATCCACTCATGTTCAAGCAAGGTGTTGTTCAGCTTCCAAATGTATGTTTGTTTTTTTCTCCTTCATCCTCTTGTTATTAATTTCTAATTTTGTAGCATTGTGGTCTCAGAAGATGCTTTCTATTATTTCTATGGTTTTGAAATTTATTGATATTTTACACACACACACACACACACACACACACACACACACACAAATGCATCTAAACAAAATACAGTATACCTTTTTATCCAAATGTACATGGAACATTCTCCAGAATGATGTTGTTATATGCTGTCG
>NW_006399821.1:14844407-14869848 GCF_000299155.1 Elephantulus edwardii
AGTAGAATTTTTCACACCTTGGGGGATAGCATGCTCTTGGACTGATGTCATTGCTCCAGAGAAGGGTAAGGTAGCTACCTTGTCCTAGTTTCTCTCTGAACTTTTGACTCAAGGGAAGACTTACTTCAGTGTAGGAGAGATAACGCCTGTGAAGTAGCAGCCTCCTCTGTCAGAAAACTGCTGAAGCTAGGCCAGTCCAATATGCTTCATGATAAAGGCAGCTCATGGTTTGGGAGAAGAGAGGAGATAGAAAGGGTTCCTGTGATACTGATGTGTCTGGCACAGTTCAGAGGGGCAGCAGTGGCTGAGGAATCTAGACTGTGGAACCAAGACCTCCAGATGTTTGGGTCATGTCCTCCAGGTGGTGGGAAAAGACTTCCAGGTGACCGTGGCAAGGCTTCCCAGCAGCAGGGCCAGGATTTCCAGGTGACCGGCTGGATGTTCAGGCAGTAGGGTAAGGTTCTTCAGGTGGCGTGTTCATGGGTGCAGGCGACAGGGCCAATAGACTCACTGGTGGGGGAGTGCCAGGCTGTGATGCTGGGGTCTAGTGCTCCAGGCAAGAGACCAGTCTATGACACACCAAGAAATGTTTAATGCTGGTACCTAGTAAATTGATTGGTTACATGGTGTAGAAATGACACACGTAGAATTGAAATGGACTAAAATTTCAAAGAATGAAACTGTTAAATGTTGATGAAGCTGAACCAGAACTCTCCTATATTATTTATGTGAATGCAAAAATGGTATGGCTACTTTAGGAAACTGCTTGGCAGTTTAAGGTAAAACATACACTTATATACAGTGCAGCAATTCCACTCATGGATGTTTACCCAGTAGAAGTGAAACCATTCACACAAAAACTTTCATATGATTATTTGTTACATCTTTATCTATAGTTCCTCCAAGTGGAAAACAACATAAATATAATGTAAACAAACAGTAGAACAAAATGTAACATATTAACCATTCAATAACATAAATGAATCTCAAATGCATTATGCTAAGTGAAAAATGCCTTATGCAAAATGATATATTTTATATAATTCCATTTCTATGACATTCTGGAAAAAGGAAATTATGAGAACAGATTGTCAGAGATTGTGTGTTGCAGGAGCAGTTAATTCTGCAGAAGGGTAGTCCTAGGATCATTTTGACAGTGTTGAAATTGTTTTGTATTTTGATTATGGTGGCTATGTGTCTATAAAAATTTATCAAAGTCATAGAATTGCACATCAAAAAGAGTGCATCTTACCAAATGTAAATTTTAAAGACATGAATAAGAAGTCAGTATGTTTCTATATTAAATATTGAATTGCACAGAAAATAAATTATTACTTTTTTTTTTAGTTTTCCTTGGAGAGATTTTGTGTGTGTGTGTGCTTGTGTGTAGTTGTTGTAGTTGTTAAGTGCCATTGAGCTGTCAGCAACTCATAGTGGCCCTATGTACAAAAGACCTGAACAATTTTATAACTTACATAGTTTCTCCAAGTTCATAGAGTTTCCAGAGGCAAGCTATTATGGAAGTGGATTCCATTCCTGCTTCTAAGTTTGTTTTAGTTGGGGAACTCCACCAAACACCGTCCACAATGGTTAACCATTATCACATTAGACACATCAGTGTCACAGTGTTAAGCATCAGAGCAAACACGAGTTACCTCTGTACTGCAAATGGATATACCAGTGCTAATATTATTATTATTATTATTATTATTGTTGTTGAATAGAATATAATTAATAGAGTAAATATAATACAAAGATTGTTGTTGTTATTGTTGATTGCCTTTGAGTCGAGCATGACTTATAGTGACCCTATGAAAAAAAGTCCTGAAGCTTTTTTACGACTATAGGAATTTATCAAAGTTCATAGTTTCCAGAAGCATGTTGTTTAAGAAGTGGATGCCACTCCTGCTTCCAAACACACACACACACACACACACTTTCCTGGGTTACACAAACAGTTAGTGTGCTTGACTGCTAACTAAAATGAAAGGTTGGCAGTTTGAGTCCACCCAAACATGGTTTAGGATAAATGGCTGGCAATTTATTTCTGAAAAAAATGCCATTGAAAAATCCATGGAGTACATGTCTGATCTGACACACATGAATGGGATCATCATCAGTTGGATTCCTGGAGAGCAATGATGCCAGTTTGAAGACTAAGTAAGGTGCACCTGCTTCAAGCCATGGTCTTTTCCATTTCTTGCTATGTTTCTAAGATCTGGGCAATGAATACAAATGACAGGAGAAGAATTGATGTCTTTGAGTTATGGGGTTGGTGTTGAAAAGAGTACAGACTATGCCATGGATTGCCAAAAAAAACACAAACAGGTACGTCTTGGAAATGATGCAACCAGAATGTTCCATGGAAACAAGGATGATAACTTTGTCTCTGAAACTGTGGGCATGTTGCTAGATGAAGCTCTCCTTGGAAAGGGATATTATTCTTGATAAGGTGGAGGTTCAGAAGAAGAGAAAAAGACTCTCAATGAGGTAACTGATACTGTATCTGCTGCAATGGGCTCAACTGTGTCAGAGATGATTAGGATGGTAAAATATAGGACAGGATTCAGACCTATTATTATTGGGTCACTATGAGTCATAGTTGACTCAATCCACCTAACAACAATGACAACAACCTGTTTGGTATTTTTTAATCAAAGTTTTTTCTTTATTGATATAAAATGCACATGTAAAAAATACACAGATCATAAAGGTACATCTTGATGAACTACTACAACTGTCATATGTTCAGGTAACCACCGCCTAAATGAAGAGGTAGAATATTATCAGAAGTTTCCTCTCAGTCCATATCCCCTGCTCTTTCTAAGACTCAAAAAGATCTCATTGCTATGAAGTCAGAACTGACTCATAGCTGGTTTTCAGAAGCTGTAAATCCTACGGGAGGAGATTTTCCAACTTTCTCCCTTGAAGCAACTGGTGAATTTGAATCAGCTGCTTTTGATTTTGCAGTGCAACTCCTTACCTATTGGATCCCAAGAGTTAGAGTCAAACTTCTCACTTAAGGGAATTAATATTCTGAGGTCTGGCACAATAGATTAGTTCTTCTTGCTTTTGAACTTTATATAAATAAATTCATGTTATATTGAATTTATTGTTGTATTGAGAGAGCTCTGGTGGCTTAGTAGCAAGGAATTCAGTACCAACACAAAGGTATGTGGTTCAAATCCACCAGCTGCTCTGTGAGAGATCTCTTCCCATGTGATTTACTGCCTCTGAAAACCTACTGAAAAGTCAGCTAAGGATTGGTTCCGACTTTATGGTACACAAAAACAATAACTTAATATTGTACTCTTAGTAGGCTTAGTTATATTTCAAATTAATATCAAGTGGTACTCTTAGTAGGCTTAGTTATATTTCAAATTAATATCAAGTGTAGGGATGCCAAGAAGCAATGAAGACCATGATTTCTTTTAGGTCTCAAATTTTCAGTCTTCAAGTTGAGAAAATTGTGAAATACTTTTTGTATGAATTACATTTTTGGCCAACCAAATTAATCATCTTCTCTGAGCTAATCTAAAGGCCTTTGGGAAATGCACACCATACTCTTTCTTTATGGTCTCTAGAATTACATTTTTCTCTGCTATTATTTTCCCATCTATGGGTAGACATTAGTCTTAAAATTGGCTTGATATGTCGATCCTGTCATATGATATGTCTTGGTAGTTTACCAGATGATGATCTATGAATTTGCCCTGCTTTGTTCTTTTGAGATCATGCTTGACTTTTGCTCAGCTATATTTAAAACTGTGGGAAGAGCAATTTCTTGAAAAATATGGTACTGAGTCCTGTTCACAACTGGAATATTTGGAAACCTAGTAAAAGTAAATCCACATGGCAGATCTGGTCCCAGCTTGATTCCTACATAACTTTTAAGAATTTCTGTGTTTGTGTGTGTGCCTGTATGCACACAATGTTTCATGTGCCCTTTGTGGTGGAAGTCAATTAAGCTGGTTTTCATTTTTGTTATTCCTTTCAGTGATAGAACCTGATAGTGCAGTATCAGTTCTGAGTTTCTGGGTTGGGACAGGTTTTATTTTTTTAACAGTAAGCAAGCCACAAAAGCACAAAGTAAAATAATCTCTCACAAAGAAAAACCATCAATAACTAATACTAACTTTTAAACATTCACTGTATTATTTGACAAATTCAAAGTTCAAATTAAATACAGTATCCTTAGATGCTTCTTACAGAGCTTGCTGGACCAGCTTCTGTTTTCTTTGTTGGAGTAAACCATAACCACATAGTTCAAGTGAAGTATGTCCTCCAGCTAGGTGTGACATGCAGGCCAGCAAACCATGGATTTCTTGGAAATTTTAGCCTAAGAACACTAAGCACTGCCCTTTGTTGTCAAGTTCCAGCCAGAAGGTTCTTCAACTTTATTCACTTATTTTCTCTCCCCACCTCTCAATGTAGCATTCCAGTCCCAGATTCTTGCCTCATCTTGAGGGTTTTAATGTGACAATAATAATGAATAATGTATTATTTGTTGTCAGATTATGAATTTGAGAACATGTATAACTTACATATATTACATTGTAAACTATTCCTATGGAACTCAGTAATAATTGTAGCTAAGAATCTACAAATTATTAGCATGTTAGTGTTGAAAATCTAATAATTTTCATTTTGCACATGAGTGATGGGGTCAATAAAAATATAGGACTTACTCCACACTCAGATAATTCAAGGCCAAAGAGGGCTAAAATTCAGAAAACCTTGAATTTTTCAGTTAAGTACTTTCTTTCTGTTACTCCTTATTCTCTCACAACATACAGAAAGAAGTAGGTTGAGATTAATGCACTAATAAGCACATACATTAGAGTAGTACTCTGCCACAGGCAACTCAATGACACATAACAACAAAAACAACTAGGAATTTTAGTTAAAATCTTATGGTTGAGGGGGTTCAATAGACCATGCAACATAGCCTATAAATATTATGAGTCTCTGATTTCCAATACTCAGTTCCTGAGAGAAGAGGCTTTGCTAGGCTTGGAGCAGGTGTCCTCTTTGAGCTAGTCAGAGTTCAATAGTACAGATGAAGTTTCTAGAACCCACCTATGATATGGAGGTGAGATGGGATTTGGTGGGGCAACTGGTTCTTAATCAAACAAGGCTTACAGGATACCAGAAGGTGCCAGTACTCAAAGGATCTAAGCCTTGGGAGATATTTCTCTTCCAGGGTGCCCCCTGGCACTGGGGAGTAGCTGTGAGCTACTCTTCCACAATTCTTAGGTCTGGCAAGCTCAGGTGAGATTGTAAAGGTAGAAGGGGTGGAGGAAGGACAGATGTAGGGGCATGGGTAAAAAAAGAGAATTCTTGTTCCCAAATAACTTCAACTAGCATCTGAAAAAATTCTATGCTTTAACCATAAAACCAAAAGGAGGGATTTGCTGACTCATGAGCAAACATCTAACATTTGAAGTTCAAAATTAGAATGTTAATGAGAGCTAGTCCACACAGATCTCTTTCAAGGCCAAATCTTATTGATGATTTCTGCTGAAAGTGGGAGCCTTTTCTCTGAGTTATTCATTTCCCTCAGGTTCTCAGACAGAGGTGTTCTGCCCTCTGTTTGATGGCTCCACCCTTTCCTTGGGGACGCTGAATCATCCTGTGTCAGAGAGCAAAGTGAGAGAACTCTCTGGAGGTTTGCTGCCATCAGCTTGCAGTGAGCGCTCATTTCAGTCTTACCTTGGAGAACTTTTTTCTGTTCTAGTACTTCCTCCTCAACCTAAAACAACCACATTCTAAATGGGTGGAAAAGCTATGTGTCTTTATTGCAGGAAGGAGAAAGTAGCTCAAGTGCTTAGTCCCTTCCCCCTGAGTTAGTTTTAATACACTGAGTCTGTACAGTTTGAGAAGTTAGGAAATTTCAAGATGTTCTCACCCTGAATGAATTGAGACTTTCCACAGGGATAAGAAAATTTTGAGGGACCTCAGCCTAGCAAGAGCTATCTAGGAGAAGGAATGCTATTTAGGCACAGTTGAAGAAGTTAAAAATTAGAATAAATGCCAAGGTAGAGCTCATTGAAAAAACAATGCTAAAACTCAGTGGAGTGTGGCAGTAGAAGAGGAAGTGATTGGGACCTGGAAGAGCTGGGGAGGAAAGAAGACACCATTGTTGCATTTGTTCAGATTCACAATCAATACTCTTGGCACCAGAGGTCAGTACATCAAAAGACTAACTGCTTTAGGAAAATCTGCTGTCAAGGACATCTCCTGAGTGTTAAAGAACAATGATATCAGTCTAGAGACTAAGGTACACCTGATCCATATAGTCTTCTCAACTGCTTGCTATGCAACAGAGAGCTAGACAATGAATAAGGATGAAAGAAGAAGAAACAATGCCTTTGAGTGATAGTATTGGACGTACCATGGACTGCGAAATGAACAAACAGATTTGTCCTGAAGAGGATGAAACCAGATTGCTCCTTGGAGTCAAGGACTTTGAAGCTCCATCTCACATACTTTGGTCATTATGTCAGGAGGGACTAGTTCTTGGAGAAAGACATCATGCTTGGAAGGATATAAAGTCAGCACGGGAGAGGAAGACCCCAAATGAGATGGATTGACATGGAGGCTGTGGCATTCGAGGCAGGTTTATCAGAGATGGTGAGGTTGGTTCAGGATAGGGTAAAGTTCCGAGCTAGTATTCATAGGAACACTATGAATTATAGTTGGCTTGACAACACATACCAATTGTTGCCTTTGAATTCTGGTATTGGAGAAGAATCCTGAATGTTCCATTGACTGCCAAAAGAACAAACAGATATGTCTTGTAAAAGTACAACCAGAGTGTTCCTTGGACGCAAGGATGGTGAAGCTTCTTTTCACATAGGTTGGACATGTTATTAGGAGAGGGTATTCCTTGGAAAAGAATATCATGCTTGGAAAGGTGGTCAGTGAAAGGAGGAAGATCCTCAATGAGATGAACTAACAATGACTGCAGCAATGGAATCAAGGATATCAGAAATGGGAAGGGTGGCACAGGATAGGACAGAGTTCAGAGCTATTATTCATAGGGTCATTATGAGTCCTACTTGGCTTGATGACACTTAACAAGAACGTTGTTAAACCTAGGAATTTACTAATTTGGACACTTGTTGTTAATAGCAACAGTTGTACTTTAACTTTCATATGGTATCTTGGGCATTCTAAATTTCTCTCCCCTTTCCATTCTGGGCAGCTGTTTATCCCCTATTTTATGGAGGAATAAAGTGAGGCTCAATATGATAAGGACTAAAAATTCTCCTTCCTAGAAATTTTAAGGGACCTCTGGTGGCCTAGTGGTAAGGAGTTGCACTCCCAACCCAAAGGCATGTGGTTTGAATCCACCAACTGCTCTGCTGGAGAAAGATGAACAATCTCCACTGTGAAAACCCTCTGGAGGGTCAGCTGTGCATCAGTTCTGACTCCATAACATATAACTAACAATAAGCTCTGGTGGCTTAGTCCACAGGGAGCTGGGCTGCGAACCCAAAGAAGAGGCCACTTTGGTGCTTTGGATCCACCAATGGCTCTGTGGGAGAAAGATGAGCCATCTCCTCCCAAGACATTTAGAGCCTCAGAAACCCAGTAGAGGGTATGCTTTGAGGCAGTTCCTACTCAACAGAAATGAGAGGGAGGGAAAGAGAATGCAAAAACCTATGGATCATAAAGAAGCAATCATGAGGGTGGTACATAGCCAGGCAGAATTACTGCCTATCTTGCATGGGCGTTTCCAGGAGCCAGCCTGGGTCAAAGGCAGCTATACAGGTGCATGCTACATCACAATTAAAAATGCACTTTGCCCTTATTTATCTCCTTTTATTTTGCCACAATACTGGAAGAATACATTAATTTCTATTATGCAGATGAAGAAATTTGTGCTGGCTGACAATATTTCCATTTTACTCGGTCTTTGCCATGTCAGGCTCTGTGCTAAGTCCTTTTCTCTGATCCTTACCTCAATTCCATGAAGAGATAGAGACAGAGACTTAGAGAGGCTAGAGCATTTGTCCACAGCCACAGAGCTCACCGGGCACAGTCCACAGGGACTTAGGCTGCCAAAATGCCACGCCTCCCTGGCAGTTTGAATTCATCAGCAACTCTGAGGGGAAATGATGGGCAGACTCCTCTCATGTGATTTATCGCCTTGGAAACTGGCTAGAGGAGGGTCAGCTATGAGTCAGTCAGTTGCAGCTTGGCAGAAAATTTTGCAGCCTGGATTCTGACATGGGCAGTCTAACTCTACCTTCCCAGTTACCTCCATACATGCATTGTTCCTGGGCTCAGAATTCTGTTTTGCCAGCTTTCTGTCACAGGAAGCACAGCTGAATTTACTGGCTCAGTTGAGTCCCAAATTCAATTTAAGATATTTATTCATTTAGCAAACATTCCTTGAGTTCCTTTCATGTAGTGGACATTATGTTAAGTGATAAGAAGGAGCAATTTTTTTTTAAAATTTCTACAAATTTACAAAATTCAAATACATTGCTTTCAAGAACAAATTCTATGACTTTCCCTCACACCCCCCACCCATCAAATTGTACAAACTCATAATTAATCCCCCCTCCCTCACATCCTCATCCACCCCCTGCACATTCTCATCCCTCTGCTTTCAGCCTCTCCCACCCCTCTTGGATCCTTCTACTCATTCTACAATAATGGTTTTATACAGTATTTATCCTTGTGGAACTGGGTTAATTCACTCAGTGTAATGCTCTCCAGTCCCTCCCAAGTTAGGTAATAATTTACAAAATCATTGAGAAGGAGCAAAATTTGAAAATGAGATTCTATACTCCGAGAGCAAGTTGAACAACGAAGAAGCAATCTTGTTAGCCAACAGTTGTGTACATTGTTATGACGCTGAGTGGTGGAACTTCTAGACTGAGATGAAGTAGAAGAATGATCTGGAAAGCATCTTTCAAAAATCAGCCTGTGAAAACCCTATGGATCACAACAATCTGATTCTAAATGTCCCATGAACTTGTAAAGGACCAGGCAATGCTCTGTTCAATTGTGCCTGGAGTCCTGATGAGGTGAGGGCTGACCTGAGGACAGCTAAGAGCAGTGATAACATTGGAAGGCAAAGGATACTTCAGAAAGCTCATCAGAATACAGCCTCTGCTTATACTTTCGGCCTGATTCCATATGGTTAGACATGAAGTCATTCCATCTGAGTGATCTTTACCTGTAGTTTCCCAAAGCAGCACACAGGGATATTTTTAACAGCAAAAATCACAATAGTTACCACAGTTTTCATACAGGGTTCCAGATATGGCCCTTTATATTCATTATCTGTTGAAAACTTGCTTAGTTTAATGCAGTTACACCATTTTTCTCATGTGTGTTGTGCTGTTCTACTGGGATTGACTTGTGAAAAGGGGCTTGCCTATGCATTATTGTTCTATCTTTTTAAGTTTTTAAGATCCTTTCAAAAGTCTTAAAAAAGGAAGTTTTACCTTGTGAAATGAAAACTTCTGGTAAGTTTTTTCTCTCAAATGCAGGATGGTTTAGGGATATGATTTTGGTTAGGCTTTCACCAGAGGAACTAAATAAGGAAGAGAAATAAAAGTACTGCAAGCAAAAAAATCCCAAGGTTTGAATTTGTGTGGATAGTGACAGTTACAACAGGTTGATTGTGGAGGCTTCTAAGGAAGGCCAGCTGTGAAGGCTAGAACTTAGAGCTTCTTCATTGCTGGCTGCGCTCTGGCAAGATTTGTTGTTGTTGTTGTTGTTATGTGCCGTCAAGTCTGGCAAGATTTAGATAGTCTAAAACACCCTTACATTAAGCAAAGCAAAACAAAACAAAAATTCCTTCTGGAGGAATGACCTCAGTGAATGCTCCAGCATTCTGTGAGGCAGCTGCTACCTGGATTGTTGTGATATGGTCCCTGACTTTCAATGTTCCTAAAGATGTTCCTGTAGAGAATATGTTGGAAAAAGGCCCAGGGGCTGAGGCAACTTGGGTTTGTAGGCCTAATGAGGGCACTGGACCTGTCTTGCTGGCAAGAGTACCTCCCTTGTGTTTTGGAAACAGATGGGTTGGGATTGGCTGAAACTAACATGACATGACTAATGGCAAAGGTTACCAGGGTTTGGGTCAACTTGGTCAACTTTCTATGACCACAAAGAGAAGAATTATTGTCTGTCCTTGCTAAGAAACTGGCATGTGACGAATTTATTCTTAATACCTGTTGCTAGGGACAGTCTTTATGGCAGGCCAGTCTTCTCTGGATCCTATTTATTTGGGTGTTTGAGGGGTTTTTTTTTGTTTTTTGCTTAACTATTAGCCTGTGTGACAAATATAAAACACAAATCTGATTAAGTAATCGAATACTTTAAACACTGTAAGGCTTCCTTACTGTTCTTTGGAGAAAAGACTAAAGTGTTTACCAATGTCTGCTAGTCAACCACAGGAGAAGAAGACCCCAGATGAGATGGACTGATACAATAACTGGGGCAATAAGCGTAGGTGTACCAGAGACAGTGAGATTGGCTCAGGATAGAGTTGGGTTCAGAGCTATTGTGCAGAGTGTTGCTATGAGTCATAATTGACTCAATGGCACATAAAAACAACTAGTCCCTGACAGGTCTCTGTCCTACGCAGCTCTGCCTCTTTCCTCTTCCCCTGCTCTCTAGAGGTACTTGTCCTGCCGTCTTTGGCCATCTAGATCTCCTTCCAGTTCTTCAAATGCACCAGATAGTCTTGTGTCAGGGTTGAGGGTTTGTTTTCATTAGAAATAGATTAAGGGAGTTGTATTTCACCTTTGATTTTTTTAATTAATTAATAAAAGCTTACAGAAACTTGGATTTCCATTCATTCATTGTTGCACATTTTCCACCCTACCCGTCCCTCCCCCCCACCCAATTTCGCTTTTCTCTTTAAAAAGATTCTATCATTGTTACACAATTTCCTCCCTCCCCTCACCCCCCCATCCCGGTCCACGTTGCTATGCATCTCTTATTCTGGACTTATTCATGCAAATAATATCTAATCATATATCTTCTTTAGACAGTTCTTTCCCTCATCTATCTCAATGCAGTGTTCATGATTTACAATACAATGGTATGTTGTCTTTTCCTGTGACATCTTCACAATCATTACTATGCTCAAGCCCATTGTTGTGGCTACTGTGCATTTTAAATGCTTTCCAACTTGGGCCCTCTTCTTCCAAGAATATTGTATGAAACAATATTCTGTTGTACTCTATAGAATTTTCATTAGCTGATTTTTGGAAGCAAATTTCCAAGTTCTTTATTCCTAGTTTGACTTAAGTCAAGAAGTTGATTCGTTTCAGCTCTCATAGGTAAAGTGCTATACTCTCCTTTGACACCCTTTTCACAATTGTTTCTGTCAAACTTACATGGTGATACTTTGATCCATATGAATCTTTCTTACTAGATTCTAGGCCACAAGGGAAGAAACATTATCTGATGTCTCTTATCACTAGATCTAGAATGTCTAGCACACATATTTAAGAAATATTTTATTTGTTGACTAGACAAACAAATAAATGAAACTCAACACAACTGAGTTATTTCCAAGTCATGGCAACCCTCCCTAGGTTTCCAAGGCTGTAAATCTTCATATGATGAGACTGGTTGACTTTCTGGGGATCAGCCTGCAGATTCAAACCCCTGACCTTTTGTTAATGACCCAACACATAACCCACTACACCAGAGCAGAGCAAAATAAACTCTGGTTGAAGAAATTATAAAACTAAACATTATTAGAATATGTAAGTAACTTCTGTAGAGCTGAAAGTAATTAACATAAAATTACTTTGATAGTTGCATATCTAAATTACTCATATAACCAAACAGGTTATTTGGGTTCTGTTTTGCTTTACTTGAAAATCCCATAACTAAGCCTCACATACAAAATGATAGATGACTATTATGTATTTTTTTCCTTCTCTGTATTTTTCTTAATGGAAGCAAACGGAACTTTCCAAATATCACTGTATGCTTGGAAAAAATGAAACAGACTGTAGTGCCATTTTGGGGAAGGAGGGGGAAGAAGAGGAAAAAGAATCTGAAAAGGGTTTATGTTTTCTAATGAAAGTCAGATGTAGTGCTTGATTTTATATTACTCAAGGAATGTGCTTCATTTTCTCCATAAGTGGCCCTGTCCAGCAGAGGGTGGTCAGAGATAGTCCCTTGAAAGTAAGTGCGTTCTTTCAATTCTTTGCCTTTTAGGCCTGAGCCATCTATGCACGCAGTTGTCCGAAGAGTGGACACAGAGTTTGCGGGCAGACCTGGGGCAGCCTCACACAGGAACCTGCTTTAGAAAGACTTACCTTAAAGTTTCCACTCCACAGAAAGGTACTGCTGTGTGGCCTAAAAAAAAAGGCCCAAACTCTGTAACCTTTGCAGTTAGTTATGTTATTTTTGGTTCGTGCTAACATGGATCACAGCTGTGACTCAACAGAGCCACTGAAGCAAGAATTCAAAGAGTTGAAAGAACAGCTAACTCTGAAATGACTTTCTTCCCTTCTTCTTCATGGTGTCATTACACCACATTTCTTGCAGTTTACCTTTTCCCATTTACTGACGCTGCACAGATGAGCTCAGTTGTTGTTTGGCAGGTGGAGTTCTGAGTTGCGTCAGCACGGTTCCCAAAATCCCACTGCAGGCTGACGAGGAGGAGCCTTTCCTTTCTGAGGTGTTTGTTTTACGTAAGTAGTGACTTATTTTCAGAGGTAAAAAATCCATGTTGATCTATTTCTCCCTCAGATGAACCAAAAATAGGTTTGGTTTGATTTAGAAGTTTGCCATTGCCCGTGTGAAGATGACTGAAAGCTTGTATCAATGGGGTCTGTGTTTGTTTTCGTATTTTTCCTGGTCTGTAATAATAACATGAAGCCATGAACTTGGACCTCACACTCTGGGACGTAGGCCTTCCCTCCAATAGGCATGATATAAGTCTACTTCTCTAAAAAAGTCTTTAGAGTTAGGCTTTTTTTAAAAAAAATAATTACTCCTTAAACTTCATGAATATCAAAGATCTCTAATTTTAGGGTATCTGGGAAAGGAGAAGAAATGATAAATTTTGTCTGTGTGTGTGTGTTGTGACATATACATGTAACAAAACATTTACCATTTCAACATCTGTCACATGTACAATCAGTGTTATTAATTTTATGTGCTACATAAAATTATCCATCACCATTATTCATTTACACATTGTTCTTTCATCTTTACCATGACTGAAACTCATTGTTCTGTCGACTTCGAATTCTCCTTTCCCCGTCCATCCTGCCTTTACGTGGAAATAAGGAATAGATTTTTATCTCGATACACTTGACGATTTTAGATATTTAATGTGAGTAGAATTCTGTATTTGTCCATTGGTGACTGACTGACTTTACTCAGCACGATGCTTTCAATGTCCATTCAGGTTGTAGTCTGTCTCAAACTTCATTTCTCTTTGTATCAGAGTCAAGTGTTTTAATCTTTGCAGTTACACTTAAGACATATAAGGGTAGAAATGTTAAGGGATTATTTCTTTCTTGCTATTTGAAAAGTTAGTGCACTACCCAATTTAGAACAAAAGAAAAAGGCAATGCATGTAAGTTCTCTTTGGTAGAACAGTTCTTGGTTTTATGTTGTGTAATTATGTTTTGTACTTAGGCTTACCAATTAGAAATGCCATGCACCACAGAGACTAGACCTAACTCTTCATTTGGGGATGTAAATGTAAGACAACTGTCAGAATTGGAGGAAGACTCATCAATTACCTTCATTATGCAGATGACACAACTTTGTTTGCTGAAAGTGAGGAGGACTTGAAGCACTTGCTGCAGGAGGTTAAACACTGCATGCTTTCAGTATGGATTGCATCTCAACATCAAGAAAGCAAAGATCCTTGCCACTGGACTGATAGGCAACATCATGATAGATGGAGAAAGGATTGAAACTGTCAACAATTTCTTCTTACTTGAATCCACAATCAGCATACTTGGTACTAGCAATCAGGAGATTAGGAGACATATAGCCCCGGGAAAGTTTGCTTTCAGAGACCTCTCCAAATTATCAAGGAGTAATGATATCAGTTTGAGAAGAATGGTGCACTTGATATGGGCCATTGTATTTTAAATCACTTGCTATGCATCTAAGAGCTGGACAATGAATAAGGATAACAGAATTGATGCCTTTGAATTGTGGAGAAGAGTGCTGAAGCTCCCATGGGCTGCCAAAAGAACAAACTGATATGTCTTGGAGAAATACAGCCAGAGTTCTCCTTAGAGGCAAAAATGATGACACTTTGTCTCACATACTTTGGACATGTTGCTAGGAGAGGTTATTCCCTGGAGAGGGACATCATGCTGGGGAAGGTGGATGGATGGGTAGCAAAAAAGAGGATGGCCCTCAGCCAGGTGGCTGATATGGTAACTAAGTCAGAGATTATGAGAATGGCATGGAATAAGGCAGTGTTCTGATTGGTTGTTCATAGGGTTGCTATGAGTCATATTCGACTTGATAGCACCTAACAACAACATTCCAATAACAATGGTGTTAGCTTAAAGGGGAAAAGTATATTTTTTACACCCTTCAAACGAGATAGAAAGATGACTCCAAAAGCTAAGTGCATAAATCCCGCAGGGTCTGCTTTCAAACATTAATGCACAGGAAAAGTAGAAGACACTGTATTGAGTGAAGGGTACATCTTAGATTGGCCCAGGAGTTGGTTCAAGTCTTAGTGACAGCTATATGTTGCCACCAAGTCCACTCCAAGTCATGAGGGTCCCATGTGTGTCAGAGTAGATTTGGGCTCCATGGGATTTTCAATGGGTGATTTGGGGAAATATATCAAGAGGCTTTTCTGCTGAGGTATCTTTGGGTGAATTCTATCAGCCAAGCTTGCTTTTATCAGCTGAGTGCATCAACTATCTGTGCTATTCAGTGGCATTCTCAACAGCTCTAACTCATTGCTATTGAGTCAGGACCAATTCATGACTTTATTTTTTGAGGCTAAATTTCACAGGAGGCGATTGTCCAACTTCCTCTGAGGAGCTGCTGTTGGATTTGAACAGGAAGAGAAGGGTGGTCTTTGGAATAGTAGCACAACTTTCAACAGACTATGTCATTAAGGACTCCTAGGAGAAACTAGAAAAAACCCTAACTCAAACCCATTGCCACTGATTGTGTCAATTCTAACTTGTCCAATAGGGTTTCCAAGGCCATACACCTTTTTACATTACTTTGTCTTACTGTGGTTGGTTTGCATGTTGCTGTGATGCTGGGGGCTATGCCACTGGTATTTAAAATACTAGCAGAGTCATGCATGGTGGACAGATTTTAATGGAGCTTCCAGACTAAGACAGACTAAGAAGCAAGACTGGCCACCCACTTTTGAAATAACAGTTCTTTGAATGTTGTTGGATATCATGCTATAAGATGAGCCTCTCAGGTTAAAAGGCACTAAAAATGCTATTGAGGATAGATGTGTCTCAAGATTTTGCTGAAGATTATAGGGCAGGTTTCAGAGCTGTTGTACATGATGCAATAGCACATAACAACAATAACAACACATACATTTTTATGCTTCCCATAGTCTTTGCAATTGCATGCTATGCATCGGTGAGTTGGACAGTGAAAAGGGATGACAGAAAGAGAATTGATGCCTTTGAGCTGGGGTGCTGGAGAAGAGTGTTGAATATACCATGGACTGCTAGGAGAACAAACAGATTTGTCCTGGAGAGGGTGAAGCCAGAATGTTCCTTAGAGTCAAGGATTCTGAAGCTTCGTCTGACATACTTTGGGCATGTTGCAAGGAGGGACTGGTGATTGGTGAGGGATATCATGTTTGGGAGAGTGGAGGGATGGTGCAGGAGAGGAAGACCCTCGATGAGATGGATCGATTCTGTGAGCAGAGCGGTGGGAATGAGTGTGTTTGAGACAGCGAGGTTGGCACAGGATAGAATGGCATTTAGGGCTCTTGTACATAGGATCACTATGAGTTGCAAGCGACACGATGGCACATAACAATAACAACAACTGGTAGGTTTCAGTTTATTTTTTTAAATTCGATCATGACATTTTAGTATTGTAATGCAAGAGATTAAAAACTTTAGATTTGTCACTAAAAAAATTCATAATAAATTGAATAAATCTTTACCAATTAAAAAAAAACAAATGGCCAGAACAGTATGTTAACAGGGAAATGTCAGAAATTCAAGTTGGACTTGAATGGTTATGGTACAAAGTGCTATCATCACTGATGTCAGATAATTTTGGCTGAAAGCAAATACCAGAAAGATGCTGATAATGCCATGGCATTTGATTGTGTGGATGGATCAAAACAATTTGTGTCTAACATTGAGAAGAATGAAAACCACAGGACCCTTAATTGTGCTTAAGTAAAATCTAGACATAGACCAAAAGCAGTTGCCCTTACAGAACAAGGGAATATGGTGTGGTTTAAAATCAGGAATGGTGCGTGTCAGGATTGTATTCTTTCTGCATGTCTATTCAATGTACATTTTTTTTTTGTAAAGAACTTGAGAATCTAGATTATATGAAGAAGAATGTGGCATTAGGATTGGAGTAAGACTCATTGACAATCTGTGTTATGCAGATGACACAACTTTGCTTACTGAAAGTGAAGACTTGAAGCAATTTCTGCAGTTAGTCCAAGATTGCAACCTTCATTATGGGTTGAATATCAGCATGAAGAAAACAAAAGTCTTCACCACTGGAAACATCAGGATAGATGGAGAGAAGATTGAAGTTGTAAACTATCTCATTTTACTTGGATCTACAATCACATCTGTGGTAATAGCAGTCAATAAATCAAAAGAAATGTCATATTGTGGAAATTTGTTGTCAAAAGCCTCCCAGAATTCTAGAGAGCAAAAATATCTGTTTAAAGACTAAGGTGTGCTTACTCCAAGCCATGATATTTTTCAATTGCTTCCTATGCATCTGAAAGCTGGAGACTGAGTAAGGAAATCAAAGAAGAACCAATGCCATTGAAATGTGATATGCTGAAGATTATTGAATATACCATGGACTACCCAAAACCAGTAAATTTGTCTTGAAGGAAGTGGAACGAAATGTGCTCCTGTGCTTTGAGCATGTTGTCAGGAGAGACCTATCCTTGGAAAAAAGATACAATCTTGAGAAAGGTCAAGGTTTAACAGAAAAGATTCTCAATGAGATAAACTGATGCAATAACTGCAACAATAACTGCTTAATTGAGTATGAAGGAGATCGTGACAATTGTGTAGGACAGGACACTATTCCTATCTGTTGTTCATATCATCATCAACTGCATGGTACCTAACAACAAGGTCACTATAGAAGCAGGCTACTCTCTCTCCTGAGAAAAAGGCTGGTGGTAGGTGTGGACTGTCAACATTTTGCATAGCACTTTAATCACTGTGTCACAAGGGCTCTCTTAGTAATATTAACATCTCTTTAAACTTATGAATCTTCTATTTTCTCTAAGTCTATTCCTTGTTTTTGACAAGTTGTTACACAACTACTTGAATACTAGGAAGATTAGAGTGGTTTGGTAAATGGTTTTTAATCTTATTAAGATTATTATTATTAAATTGTTATTATTGTTGTGTACCATCGAGTAAAAACCAACCTCTAGCTGGTTTTCAGAGGCAATTAATCATATGGGAGGAGAGATTTCCTGTCTTTCTCCCAAGGAGCAGCTCGTGGATTGAAACTGCATACTTTTGGGTAGCCAGTGTAACTCCTTAACACTGGGCCACCAAAGCTCCCTAATTTTAAAATTGACACAAATTTCTAGTAACAAAGAGTGAATAAATCATGTCAATTTATCCTCTAAATTTTTTTAGATACAGAGACTAGGACAGAGAGGTTAAGGAGCTTGCTGAAAGCTACAGAGTTGATTTGTGGTGAAGCTGGTACTCACAACCAGGGTCGATATGTCCTTTGAACCACATAAACTGAAGAACAAGTAGCTCCAAAGAATCGACTTCTCCAGAGACTTCTGTTCACACACGTTGACACAAAGCAAGTTATTAACATATAAAAGACCATAAAAGAAGACATTGAGAATATCAAGAAAAGGCTGAGAATATTAATATAAATGGAAATTGTGCTTATTTAAAGAAAAATACAGTGTTTCTTTTTATCCTTATGTGTGTAATGACCTTTTGGTTCATTTTTTAAATTGCTGAAATTCAGTGTAGCAAAGCAATTACATTTGAAAGACGTGTTAATAAGCTAAAATTTTATTTACGGATTATGTGTAAACAAATGCACCCTGAAATATCATCTACAGAAATAAAGATTCATTTATTCTTGGTACCTATTAGGAGCTCAGTAAATATTTATTGAATGACTGAATAAAAATGACAGTGCTATAGAGGGGAGCATTATTTCTAGATGCACTGGAAAGGAGTCTAAAGCATGATGTGGAGCAAAAAAAGCCAGACACAAATCAACACATGGTGTGATTCCACTTACATGAGGAATAAAAAGAGACAAAACTAATATGAGGAATAAAAAGAGACAAAACTAATATAGCTGTTAGAAATCAAGAGAGGAGTTAATGTTGGGTTAAGTTATTGCTGGAAGTGGATTTGAAGGTTTGGGCCCTGTTGTTCCTTGATCTGTATGCTTGTAAATAATAGATGTTTTTGGAAAACTTATAAGTTGTATATTATGATATATGCACTTATGTGGATGTACATCATATTTAAACAAATGTTTTAAGACATGCATAGCATTTCATCTTAAGAACAGAATGGATTAATAAAGGCTTAGCTTTGGTAGCACATTTCTATAGCATGAATATAGACATTTTTGTATATATATATGCATTTATAGAGCAAAAATCAAGTTAGCATGAATTTTTACTTAATTTAATGATTTATAGTTGCAACATTCACATTGTTAATAGAATAATTCAAACTCTGACTTTGGTTTAGAAGTATATGCAGCTGTTTCCATGAAGTTTTGACAGTTTTATCAGATAGTTTTGGTGAGGTGGTTTTTTTGTTTAAGTCATTATGTTTTAGGGAAACATTTACATAGCAGATTAACCATTTGTATACAAATTGCTCTGTGCCAACAATTATCTAAAATACCACATACAGCCATTACTGTAAAGACAGAGGGATAACTAGTAAAATGTGTATGAGGATTCAGGTGGGTAAAGGGGGGAAACAGAGGAGTGAGGGTAGGTGTGTGTGGGGGAAACAAAGGGTCACAAAATTTGGTGGGTGGAGGGAGGGGAAGGAAATAAGAAAGATCTGGCAGGGATTTGGAGAGACAGGGTAATGATGGGCATGGTTCAATGGTGATTGATTTTATAAAACATAGTGAATGGGAAGGAGCTCTGGTGGCTTAGTGGCAATAAACTGTGCTACAGTCTTGAAGGTATGCTATTTGAGGCCACCAGCTGCTCCTCAGGGTGGGCAATCTCCTCCCTTGTGATTAACCATCTCTGAAAACCCATTGGAGGGTCAGCTGTGAGTTGGCTCCAACTCTACGGTACACAAAAATAACAACAACAATGAATAGGAAAGACTGTATGAAATACAACATGAATGAAAGATAGTGTGAAATACAATATATAAGAATTTTTATGCAAATCAATGTAAAAATTTTTTCATAAATAAAACAGTAAAAACCCCCATCCTTATCTAAAATCTGATGCACTAAGACAGTTATTACATGAGTAATCTTATGAGCTGTATCACAAATAGGCAAACATAAAAGAGAACAAAGTTTATCGGTGGTTATTAGAGATTGAAGAAATGAGACAGGTGAAGGCTTTGCTTTCAAGGAACACTGAATTTTGTTTGGAGAGATGAAAAATTTGGAAAAAATAGTGGTGGTGGTTTCATAATACTGTTAATTGCAAGCTTTTTTCCTGAAAGATACTAGAAAAAGAATTCTACACAACATTTTGAATTGTACACAGAAAAGATGATGAAATGCCAAATATTTTGCTACATTTTGACATAATAAAAAATAAACTTGGACTTTTAAAAAAAAGTCTTGTTTTTATACAGACCTTGTATGATTTCTCAATGAAAAACTGAAAAAAACAAAAAAGATGAGAACTATAAAGAGGTGACTACAATATACTTTAGCAGTCCCTAATCAACTGACCTGTTACGTTATAGGGAACTCTGGTGGCATAGTCTATAGGGAAATTCATTGCTAACTCAAAGGCTGGATCTCTCTGGTGCTTTGGATCTATCAGCAGCCGCAAGAAAAAAACAACATAACAGTCTTTCTCAGTGTAACTTTAGCCGTTGAGTCCAACTTGACAGCAGAGGGGCAAATAGATTACTTTATAAAGAAAATTAGGGATTAAACCTCTAAAAAGAAAATCTATCAACATTGTTTTTTAATAGTAAGAATGATTATTTAAGTAATTTATACTTACATTTTTCTTATTTAATTATAACAACAATTCTATAAATAGAATTTAGATATTATTATTAAGCTGTCTGGGACAAGAAAGAGGAAGAATTCTTTTTATAGTATCTTTCATAAAAAAGTCTACAAATGATAACGTAAATGATATACTGAGAATATTGTTACCAAGTTGGGGAAAAGCTATTTTAGAACAAGAATTCATTTTATTCAACAGATATCTATCGAACATTTCCTTGAACCCATGGATGCTGCTGGATTCTGGGAGATTACTACCTCTTTGGAATAGAGTTGTCACCATGACACATTGTAGACAATCATTCACAAGCTAGACAACAGTCAAAACTGTAACAAGTGCTCAAAAAAAATCTAGAGGATGCTCTGAGAGATTATTGTAAGGTAATCTAATTTAGCCTGAGAAGACCTCTTTGAAGAAGTGACATTTAAATACTGAAATACAATATAGTCAGGTGAAGAATGGAGGGGAAAGGTATTCCAGAAAGAAGGAAGAAAATGTGCCAAGTTCTTGAGGCAGGAGAGATGGCACCTTCTAGAAAGTGTAAGATGAGTGAAGAAGGGATTGGCATGATTTTGAAGCTAGAGAAGTTGACCGGAAACTCAGAGAGTATTGGATAATTTGCAAAAGAAATCCAATTTAAGTTCTAAGAAAATCACCTTTGCTGCAAGGAAATGGGTTGAAGAGAGGAGAGGAAGAAGCCAGGAGTGAAAGAGTTCGTAAAAGCCAAGAGATGAAAATATTTTTTAAATGATGTCAAGTGTGTTTATTGCTGTGAGGAGTATTAAAGGTATCTCATGATGTGACAATGTGGGCTTTACATGGTAGGAGCAGTAGCGATATTGAAATAGGCTGAAGAAAAACGAAGATGAGAAAAGTGGAGGCAGCACATGAAGGCCTCAGTTTTACAGGAATTTACTGTCAAGCAGAGAAAGCAATGAGGAGGAGGCGGCTGGAAAGGGATATAGGAAAGGTCTTGGAACTGGAAGAAATTAATTTACGTGAGAATGGTGATGAATGTTATCTATCTAAGAAGGAGAAATTTTTTACTAGGCTTAAAATATTATTTTTTATGATTATAAAAATACACATGACACAACACTTGTGTATGTAGTTCCTTCCACCTGAACTATCCTCCAATGTATATTTAACAGGCAGTGTTGGCCTAGAAGTTGGCTTTTTAAAACCATTACAGTTAGCCCCCTTCTGTTCTCCAGATACCTTAACTGCAGGTCCTTACAAATCACCAACAGCTGTGAGACTAGGATAAGAGGAAAAGTCCTTCTCACACTGTGCAGCAAGACTTGAGGAGATTGGAGCAAAACCATGGTGAAAGCAAGACCCTGGAGATGATGGTGGAGAGACTGTGGCATTGCTGTGGAGAAACTGTGGCAAAATGTGACCTAAGGCTTCTTGCTTTTGTGCTGGCCACAGTTAAAGGTTTTTGCTGTCCTTTTCAAACGTTTGAAGGAGAAACTGACTGCTCTGAGGCAAACCTTGCTGGATGATTTGGATTTGACTGCTGAACTGAAACCAGAGCTTAGTCTAATTGAGGAATTGTGCTTTGGAACTTGGGCTAAAACCCGTATTTGTTTTGGGTGATATTCTTTAACTCTCCACTCTCCAACTTACTTCCCTAATAAACCCCCTTCTTAGTACCCCATCTGTGAATCTGTGAGTCAACAACAAATAAATGACCTTTTTGTTGTTGGTATGGCTCCAGAGACACCAAGGGGCTGGGCTATGGACTCTTTATCTGTTTTCTGCTCTTATAGCCCTGTACCACATTTTCTGCTCTCTGGAAAGAGATTATATGAGATGTTTACCACTTTCTTAGCTTAATAACTGGGGTTCTGAACTGGAGAACAGTGATGCAAGAAGTACTAGAAATTGTCCACATTTAGGACCAAATACTCCCACAGTTTCCTTTTAAAGAGGTGAGCGTACCTTCCCTACACTGCACAGTCAGTACTAATCCTTTTCCTACATTTACAATTTTTGAAACAAAACTGAACAGGGGAGAAAAAGGGAATCATCAGAGTCAAGAATTGTTGGTCTGGTGGGGAAAGTATTCCTTTCCCAGTTCCTTTCACAAAGCCAAGTGTGTGTGGTGGATCATCAAGAGAGTCACTTGTAGAGATGAATGAATCATGAGAAGGAAAGGATGACGTCTCACTTCTTGACTTCCTCCTCACAGGGCTGGACAGCCTTATGTTAGTCCAATCTGGTTTCTTAAGGGGAGCACAAGGGGCATCTTGAAGGGATACATGTGAGAGGCATATATTTTCTCAAGTTTAAGAATATCTGTACCTATGCACCTATCTATGTAGGGAGCTTTGATGGCCTACAATACAATGAGTTGCACTGCCAACCCAAAAGCAGGGAGTTTGAATCCACCAGCTGCTCTGAGGGAGAAAGATGGGCAATCTCCCCACACACACACACACTGCCCCCTGCAATTTACTGTCTCGGCAAACGCACTGGAGAGTCAGCTATGGGTCAGTTCTATCTTGACGGCAAACAACAACATAAATCTGTACAGAAATGGGCACCTTCTCTGCCTGAAACATCTTTTTGGAATAACTTTGGCCAGTAGGGTCCATGAGACGATAGTATAATTTGCTTCAAATTAAGAAGATAGCTGTAGAGAACATTGCAGCTTTTGGCCTTCAGGGCACACGGAGAATGCCTTTAATAGTTTCTACTACTTGGCAGAAAGTTGAGAACTTTGGGAATAAATGTAGGAGCCAAAGAGACACATGGATGCTGCTTTTTGAAGGGATTCTAGATGATGGAGGGCCAGAACACCGACACTGAACATGAACTAAGACCAAACCAGATACACTTTTCCATTGTGACTACCAGTGACTTAGGGCAACTTTTTCTTTTCTATTTTCTTCTACCAGTCCTCATCCATGGAAGATCTGAACTCAAGATAGGGAGGGCAAAGAGGTATCTTTGAACCATGAAGCACCCTTTCATTCCTCTGAAGGTGCTGGAATGGGAGAGCCTTAAAATATCGGTTTGTGTGCACACATACATGCACACACAGTTTTATATGCTCAGAAAAGATTTTTTTAAGGAAAAAGTAAACTAATTCCAGGGATTGAGAGTTTATAAGTCAGCATAGCCTAGGTTTTTAAAAATACTGACTACCATTAACTTAGAAAATTAATGTAGCACCAGCAGGAATGTGTGAGGTTTTTGCAATGTTGGGTTACATCATCACCAGAGGAATATGATCTCACTGATTATTCTTCTTAGAAATTATTCAAAATTTATTTCTGCCCATTAAAATATTAGAGAAATTTGCTCTTCACCATCTTCCCAGTTCCCCTGTAGTTGCAGCTGTGAAGGTTGAGCTGTGCATGTTCAGCGAGCATACAAGATCAACCCTGGACATGGGAGGCACTATGCCAGGACCTATGGAAAGGTGTTTCCATTTCTTAATGCACAATGCAAGTTGGCATTCCTAAAGGAATATATGATTAGGCATTATTTGTATGACAACAGTCCTGAATGTATAGCAAAGTGGACTGAGGGAGGGATGGGAGGAAGGGAGGAAATTATACAACAATGAATGAATATTTTTCTTTTGAAGTGAACTGGGTGGGGGTAGGAAAGAAAATGTGCAACAATGAATAAAAAATAGTAAAAAAAAAAAAGGAATTCATAAAGTGGTCTGCCCTGTACAGAAGAAAGTGTAAAAAAGGGCCAATTGGAAGGAATTAAAAAGAAAAGAACCTGTTGTACTGTCAGATTCCAGAGAATCACCACTGGCTCAGCTACCAAAGGCCTGAAGTTAAAAAAGCTCAATGAGAACAGGCTATTAGTGCTTCCAAGGAAGGGAATAAAAAAAAAAAGGATAAACAAGCAATGTCTGCTATGAAGTCCCCCGCAAAAGCAGCACCTAAACAAAAACTTGTGAAGCCCATGAAAGTTTTTGCTCCCCGGCTTGGTGAAAAACTCTAAAATGATAGAAGAGATTAGATAGAGATTCAGCTATAACTCTAAAAACAAACAAACAAACAAACAAAGAAAACGCAAAACAGCACCCTAGATAGATCTAAGGGAAAAGAATAAAATGAAAATGTTGACATTTTAAACAACTCAATGATAACATGGAGTTATGTAACTCAATGGCCATTGAGTAGAGAGAGATGTACATAAAAGTGATGATAAATGAGGAAAAGCTCACATCCATAAGTATACAGATGGTAAGTCACCATTAATTCTTAGCATTTTCTGATCTGGGATATGATTTTCTTTTTAAATGAGAGCTCAAAAAACATTGAGATACAAATAATCTTACAAGTATAGTTAACCATTTTTCTTATAGTTACACTTCAATTGAATTCTTTTAAAAGAATGTGTGCTTGTTTTGTTCCTCTAGATTCTTAGAAAACTTCCGAGAAGCCATGTGTTTCTGTGGAATATTCTTTGGAAGACTTTATCACAGATCTAGGATAAGACTGCCCTTGCTGTGTACTAAACAATGGGTTTAAGGTGATCGCTCAAAATCTAAGTTAAACATGTCAATGAAGAAGTTAACATGTTAGAGATCCAAGATGGTGGCTGAGGCAGAGACAGCATGGTGAGCTGCAGGAGCAGCGAACCACTTAAAGCAGGGCCATTATGGCCTTCCACAGACTTCGGCTTATTGATAATTGAACACTTAAACAGTT
The DNA here is from genome assembly GCF_000299155.1 of Elephantulus edwardii. Classification (NCBI taxonomy): domain Eukaryota; kingdom Metazoa; phylum Chordata; class Mammalia; order Macroscelidea; family Macroscelididae; genus Elephantulus; species Elephantulus edwardii. The sequence continues at coordinate 14,869,485 of NW_006399821.1, forward strand.
GATGACTGGCCCTCAGTGAAGATCGAGGCTCAACAACAGGAATTCAAGGATTCCCAAGAAGAAATGGGTGAGTCTCGTGGCTCTCAACCCCCCATGTAGAGCCCTCGCTGCACTGCACAGCCGCTGCAGCTCCATGAGGCTTCCACAGCTGGAACGAATGGATTCCTTCACCCAGGATGGATGCTGGGCACTGGCCCTCCTCAAGACTGGTACAGTGAAGTCACCACATTGCTGCAAGATGGACTTGGTCTGGAGAGAATTCTTGGAGCCAGGATGGCGGCTGTGGGGGAAGCGGGTACCCTCCGGCCACCCGCACAAGAGGGGCCGCACACCAGCCGAGCGCCCGTGTGGCGGGGTGGGGGGG
>NW_006399821.1:14871243-14876994 GCF_000299155.1 Elephantulus edwardii
AATAAGACAGTTGGTTTAATTACCATTGGAAAATGCTTGTCATTCCTCTGTAGTATCTGGTCCCCTCTGGACCCTCATCACTTCCTTCACCTGCTCCCCCCACCGACCAGCTCTGCAACTGCATCCTGGCCCATCCTCACCCTTCTGCCCCCAATCCTTACCTCCTTGTACCCCAATATGATTTCCCTATAAAAAATTTTTAAAAAGAAGAAGAAGTTTACATGTTAAATGCATAGAGTTTTAAAATGAAATTTAGTGGCTAGTTGTTTATACCTTCCACTGATGTATCAAGGGTTGGGGAATGGGGATTTGATGGAGCACAATTCATACCTTTGCGACAAATACACAACATTTGACACTGTGATCTTACTGAGTTCAGACTAGGTAAGAAATTAGTTATTTAAATTGTTTGCCAATCTTAACCACTGCTTTCCAGTTAATTTCTTCTTGTCTAAGATTTCTTTTCTCTAATTTATCCCCATTTCTTATCTATCACTGTATAACAAATAACTTCAAAACTTAGCAGCTTAAAATGATGTTTATTATCAGTTTCTGTGATTCAAGAACTTGAGTATGGTTTAACAGAGAGTCATGGTCTCAAAAACTTCATCTTAAAGGCATGACTGAGAGGTACTTGGGAGTAAACCTAATTAGAAACACAAAAGACTCGTACAAAGAAAAATACAGAACATATCTGCAGAACACAATGAAAAACCTAAAAAAAATGGGGAAATCTGCCCTATTCATGGATAGAAAGACTCAATATTGTGAAAATGACGATCCTACCAAAAGCAATCTACGTGTTCAACATAATCCCAATACAGATACCAAATTCATTTTTTCAAGGAGTTAAAAAAATGATCAAGTTTATTTGGAGAGGAAAAGAGACTCTGAATAAGCAAAGCGCTTTTTTCCTGATATTTTCTTCTTCTTATTATTATTAATTTTAATGAAAATTTAGAGACTTTGGATTTCCATTAATTCATTGTTTCGCTTCCCCCTGTTCCCCCCACCCCAGTTTGCTCTTCTCTTTGAAAAGTAAAAGAAAAATTCTTTCATTGTTATACAATCCCTCCCTGCAAGTCCACTCCACTATGCAGCCTTTGTTCTGGACTCCTGTCATGACAATAATACCTAATCACATATCCCTTTTAAACAGTTCTCTCCCTCATCTGTTTCGATGTAGTATACATTATTTATTCCATATTTCTCAGTCTCTCCCAACCCTGATGTCAGTCCTGTTTTACAGCAGTGGCACTAAAGCAAAGCAAAAACAAAGTGGGAGACATAGCACTCTCTGACCTCAAAACAATAGTAGTAACCAAAACAGCATGGTATTGGTACAATGACAGGCACATAGACCAGTGGAACAGAACTGAAAACCCAGAAATGGACCCATCTTATCTATAGTCAACTGATATTCAACAAGAAAATAAAATGGGGAAATGACAACCTCTTGAACAAATGGTAATGGCAAAACTGTACTGCTATATCAACTCAAGGTGGATCAGAGACCTGGGAGTAAAGCCCCAAACCAGAAAGCTTATCAGAAACTGGGATCAAACTTTGACGACCTAGTCTATGGTTTAAAGAGCATGCTAAATACAACCAGAAATGCTCAATCTAGAGAAGATAAATTTGATGAATTGGACCTTCTAAAGATTAAATGCCTGTGTGCATAAAAAATATTTTCCAACAGAGTGAAAAGAAAGCCTACTTACTGGGCACAAACATTTGGCAATACCATTTCAAGCAAGGGTTTTATATCAAATTTTACAGAATCCTATAGGGTCACCACAAAAAAAAAGAAAAAGAAAAAGACTGATCACACAATTACAAAATGGGCAAAAAACATGGAAAGATAGAGGAAGATATTTGGATAGCCAACAGACAAATGAAGAAATGCTCAAAATCACTAGCAGTAATAAGAGAGGTGAAAATCAAAACCACAATGAGATACCATCTCACCCCAGTAGCAGTGGCAAAGTTTAACAGGACAGCAAGTAATAAATGTAGGAGAGGATTGCAGAGGTAGGAACTCTTATATACTGTTAAGGTTGTAAAGTGGTACAACCACTCTAGAAGGCAGGTTGGGGTTTCCTCAAAAAGCTGAGCATAGAAATTCCATATGACCCAGCTGTTCCACTGCTTGGAATATACTCTGAGAAAATTAGAACTGAGGTACAAATGGAGATTTGTACACCAAAGTCATAGCAACATTATTCGTCATCACAAGAACATGAAAACAGCCCAAATATCCAACCACAACCAAATGGACTGAGAAATTACAGTACATTCACACGATGGAATACTATGCAGCATGCATAACTTGGGAGGGACTAGAAAGCATTATGCTAAGTTAACTAACTGTCCCATAAAGATGACTACTGTATAAGACCATTATTGTAGAAATAGAAATATAACTAGTAAAACATGTATGAAGATCCAAGGAGGGGATGGTAGGAGTAGAGGGGTGAGAATGGGCAGGATAGTAACCATAGTGTTGCAGTTTGATGGGGGGCGGGTGGGGTGAGTAAAGGAAATGGGAAAAATCTGGTGTGAAAAACAATGCATACAAACTTTGCAAGTAAACCAGTTGTTGTTTTTGTTAGGTGTTGTCAAGCACGACTCAGAGCGGCGCTATAAATATAGCATTTGAACCCCGTTTTACATCCTCACACTTCCTGACACACAATAACCCACTACAGAAGTCACCATATCAATCTGGTTGAAGGTCTTCTTCTTTATTTTGCTGACCCTTCACCTTTCCAAACATTGTTTCCTTCTCCAAGGAATAGCACCTCCTAGCAACATGTCCAAAGTATGAGGGGCAAAGCCTCATCATTCTTGCCTCCAAAAAGCACTATGGCTGCACACTCTCCAAAATGTATCTGTTTGTTCTCTAGGCTGTCTGCATAATGTTTAGTGCTTTTCTCCAACACCACAGCTCAAAGGCATCAATTCTGTTTCTGTCATCCTTATTCATTGTCCAGGTCTCAGATGCATAGCTAATAATTAGAAAGATTATGAATGAGACTCGCCTTAGTCCTCAAACTGACATCACTACTACTCAGTAATTTGGAAAGGTCCCTAAGTGCAGATTTCCCCAGTCCAATGCATCTCTTTATTTCCTGACTGCTTATGCCAAGGATGTTAATTGTGGATCCAAGCAATATGAAGCTGTTGACAGTTTCAATCTCCTCTTCATGTATCATGACACTGCCTACAGGTCCAGTGGTAAGAATCTTTGTTTTCTTGATACTGAGATGCAATCCATACTGAAGGCTGCATTTCTTGATCTTCTGCAACAAGTGCTTCAAGTCCTCCTCACTTTCAGCAAGCAAGGTTGTGACATCTGCATAACACAGGTTATTGATGCATCTCACTCCAGTTCTGATACCACATTCCTTTTCATAGAGTCCAGCTTCTAGGATAATTTTTTCAGTATATAGATTGAACAAGTATGGAGAGACAATACAACCTTGATGCACTCCCTTCCTAATTCCAAACCATGCAGTGCTCTCCTGCACCATTCGTCTAATAGCTTCCTGATCCAGGTATAGGTTCTGCATGAGCACAATCAAGTTCTCTGGATGTATGTATGTATGTATGTATGTATGTATGTATGTATGTATGTATGTATGTATTTTTAAAAAGAAGGTTGAATGGGGGAGAATTCTTTCTAAACTCACTGGTTGTTATTGGTAGGATTCTGTCCTTCATGTGTTGTTGGATTGAGGATCTTAGTTTTCTCTATTTGTTGTACAAAGGCTTCCCCTATTTCTGGGGGAACATACCTTTCCATCAGGAACCTCACAATACAGCAGCTGACTTACTTCAGAATGAATGATTTGGAAGCAATCATCTTTTTAGGATTTAATCTGAGAAGCATATATGACTTCTGTTCTCTTCTTTTCTGTTTATTAAAGTTAAGTTAGTACATCCAACATTATTGAAGCAGGGATGATTACACAAGTCTACGAACAGCAAGAAGTGAAGATTATAGGGGGCCATATTAGAATTTTCTTATCACATCCTTTTTCATCACACTACACCCTTGCTTCTAATTTTCTGCATCCTGACACTTTTACCCTCAATTGATGAGTTACCTCCTTTTATTTAAGAAAATAGGTGATATTATCTTCCATTATCTTCTCAACTAAGTCTCATATATTTTTACCTCTTCAATCATTTGCTCCTTCTTTCTAATTTCTGTCACTGATGAACTACCTTTCTCAGCCCTCTAAATTTATGAAGCTTTCTACCTTCAGGTAGACCCAGGGATTCCTCTACCCATATATTTTTAAAATATGTTCTGTACCTCTTACAATAGTAGTTACCATGATCTGATGGAAGTTCTTTGCATACGTATTTCCCCAGTAAAATGTAATCTTCCTGATGAGACTGGACCCTTGTCTTCTTATTCCTCAGTCGAAGCCTTTAAAATTTCTGTTATGGTTATCACAAGAGTCCACAATTAAGGTTGCATAGTGGAATGTACTTGGGGCAGTGGGAGCGGTGCGGGGGATTGTGTACCAGGGAGGGAGTCTTTCTTTTACCTTTGAAAGAGAGGAGCGTACTGGGGGGCGGGGGGGAGGGCTGGGCGGGGAGAGAAGTGCAGCAATGAATGAATGGAGATCCAAATTCTCTGTAAATGTTCATTAAAATTATTAAAAAATTAAAAAATACAATTTCTGGTATGGGCACAGCACAGTTTAATAAAATGTTATGTTGAGAGTTCTTAACAACAACCTATCTTGGGCCCATGAGTAAGGAGAAAGAAACTCTTTTCTGGGCTTATTGTTGTGTACCATCAAGTCAGACCAACCCATAGTTGACCCTCCAGCAGGTTTTCAGAGGTAGTTAATCGCATGGGAGAAGATTACCTGTCCTTCTCCCACGGAACAGCTGGTGGGTTTGAACTGTTTGCCTTCAGGATTGCAGTGCAGCTTCTTACCACTCTGGATTAAATTGTGTGTCTCCTCTCTGGTGGCCTACTGGCAAGAAGCTGAGCTGCAATCCCGAAGGCATGCTGTTCAAGGCCACCAGCTGCTCTGCAGGAGAAAGATGGGCAAACTCCTCCAGAGTGATTTATTGACTCTGAAAACCCGCCAGAGGGTCAACAATGGGAATGGGTTGGTTCGACCCTAAGGTATACAATAACATCTTCTACAAGCTGATGAACCAAATAATTATAAAACGATTTAAGGGTAGAACACAACACCTTTTAACCTCATCATAGCTCTAATCCAATGTAAGGAGACTATAACTAAGATGTGTTGTAACATCTTTTACATACAAGACTTAAAAATTGAAGAAAGCAAGCTAAAAGTGGAGGAATAATGGCCAGCAGTGGGGTGCGGATGTTTGGATCTGCTCTCTGTGCTAGGAAGCTCTTAGACACCAGGGAATGTCAAGATGTATAGACATCTCCAAAGAACACTAGGCCTACAGATGATGAAGGAAATAAGGACCCTCCTTCAAAATGACAGAGAAAAAGTGGCTTCTCCTAGAACTGACTCCCTGAATGTGTACTTCTGGCCTCCTAAACTGTAAGATAATACATTCTTTGCTAAATTCATCTATTTGTGGATTCTTTGTTATAATAGCATTGTTGCTGTTATGTGCCATCAAGTCATTTGTGACTCATAGCGACCCTATGTACAATAGCACTAAACCCTGCTCTATCTTGTGCCAGTCGCATTGCCTCTGACACACCTATCCCGATTACCCCAGTCACTGAATCAATCC
>NW_006399821.1:14877819-14885114 GCF_000299155.1 Elephantulus edwardii
GCCACAGTTTGTTATGATCCACACAGTCAAACACCTTTGCATAATCAATGAAACACAGACATTCTTCTCGTATTCCCTGCTTTCAGCTAAGATCCATCTAACATTGGCTACAATATCCCTAGTACTACGACCCCTTCTAAACCCAGCCTGTACTTCGGGCAGTTCTCTGCTGATGTGCTGTTCCAGTCGTTTTTGGATGATCTTCAGTAGAATCTTGCTTGCATGAGAAATCAATGATATTGTTCTGTAGTTTCCGCACTCAGTTGGGTCACCCTTCTTTGGAATGGGAACAAAGATCTCTTCCAGTCAGTTGGCCAATAATAGCATTAGACAACGAATAAAGAGACAAAACCCTTGGACCTCTGCACTGCTCTCTCACTCTGTGTTTCTCACTTGGGAAAGCTTTCATTTGGGGCCCTGAGATTTTCTGAGTGAAAGATATCTAGAGCAGGAAAGAACACAACAGTCTTAACAAGAATGTTTCTTGAATTTCTCTGCCAGATGGTAAAAGAAAAGAGGTAGAGCAAAGGTTAATTATGGTAAGATGCTTAACACGAAACACACAATTCCTTAGCCTTCTAAGTGATCATAAACTATTTCATTAATTTACTACAAGTGACATCTTTATTGCCCTTTAATTAACTTTTAATAATAAGTACAGGTCTTCCTTCTCTTAGCAAAGTGTTTGTGGAGTTGGCAGAAGCCTGCTGACATTGGCTGGAAATGCTTTCTTTTATAGCCATTGGGGAGTCTGAGTTTGTAACAGGTGCATATATATACATTTGAAAGTCTGTTTCAGATGCCAGAAGATTCTGTGCTGGTGAGGGAGGACATGAAGGAAAATTATGAGAAGAAATGTCCTATTCACATGCTAGAAAAAGAAATATTTAACTAATCCTGAAAAAACATTTGACTGGGGTGAAATGCACTGAGGTCCACTGGCAAATTTTGGTTTTATTTTTGTATGAAAGTCTCTTTTTTTGTGTGTGTTATTTATCCACATTAAAGCAGCAAAAGTGAGTGCTAAAATTAGTGTATGGCATCCCATATTAATGTCTGTAGAGGCAGAAAATAATTTCATTTTAACACTGTCATCTTTGTTGGTTAGTGAATTACTTAGTATCTATTATCATTGGCCACAATTAATTTGAGCTATTAGTTTGCTTGCCTCCACTCTCTTGGAACAACAACAACAACATTATAACTGTACATTTTCTTATGTTTTGGGTCCACAATCAACACTCTTGGTACTGTTGTTATTTGCCTTCGAGTCACCTGCAACTCATAGCGACCCTATGTACAACAGCTCTGAACCCTGCTCTATCCTGTGCTAATTTTATTGTCTCTGACATTCCCTCATTCCCCCATTACCCTAGTCACTGAATCAACCCATCTCATTGAGGTTCTTGCTCTCTTTCACTATCCCTCCACCCTTCCAAGTATGATGTTCCTCTTTAAAACTGGTCCCTCCTTGCCCAAAGTATGTTAGACGAAACTTCAGAATCCTTGCCTTCAAGGAAGAGCCTGATTTCACCCTCTCTAGAACGAACCTGTTTGTTCTCCTGGCAGTACATGGTATATTCAGTACTCTTCTCCAGAACCACAGCTCAAAGCATCAATTATCTTTCATCATCACTAGTACTTGTCCAGATTTCTGGCACATAACAAGTAATTGTGAAGACTATAGCCTGGATCAGGTACACCTCGGCACTCTTGATACTAGCAGTGAGTAAATCAGGAGACATATTGTACTGGGAAAGTTTACAGTCAGAGACCTCTCCATATTATAGAGGAGTAATGACCTCAGTTTTAGGACTAGGGTGTATCTGATTCAGGTCATGGTCATTTTGGTCACTTGCTATGCATCTGAGAGTTGGACAATGACTAAGGATGACAGAAGAAGAATTGATGCCTTTGAATTGTGGTGCTGTAGAAGAGTCTTGAACATACCGTATCATACCATGGATAGCCAAAAGAACTCTTTTGGAGAGAGGGAAACCAAGTTTCTCCATGGAGGCTAGGATTTTGAAACTGTCTCACATACTTTGGGCACTTGACCAGGAGGGACCAGTCCTTAGAGAAGGACACTATGCTTGGAAGGGTGGAGGAACAGCACAGGAGAGAAAGACCCCAGAAGAGATGGATTGATACAGTAGCTAGGGTAATGAGTGCAGGTGTTTCTGAGTCAGTGAGACTGGCTCAGAACAGGGTAGGTTTCAGAGCTATTGTAGATAGGGTCGCTATGAGTTGCAGGTGACTTGACTGCACATAACATCAGCAGCAACAACAATATAATTATTATCATTATCATACACTTTGCTTAATATTGGGATTTAACAAAGTTTAGATTTTTAGTAAATTAGCAATGAAATGTTACAGAGTTTTTTTTAACAGTTACAGCTTTCTCTACTCCACAATCACCACTCTTGGCACCAGCAGTCAGGAAATCAAAAGATGAATTGCATTAGGTAAACCTTCTGTTAAGGATCTTTCCAGAGTACTGAGAAACAATGATGCCAGTCTGGAGACTAAGGTGTGCCTGATCTAGGCCATGCTCTTCACAATTACCTGCTATGCATCAGAGAGCTGGACAATAACTAAGGATGATAGAAGCAGAATTGATACCTTTGAGTTGTGGTGCTGCAGAACAGTCTTTAACATACTTTGGACCACCAAGAAAACAAATAGATCTGTCTTGGAGAGAGTGAAATCAAGTTTCTCCTTTGAGGCCAGGATTTTGAAGCCATGTCTTGCATAATTTAGGCATGTGGCCAGGAGGAACCCATCCTTGGAGAAGGATATCATGCTCAGAAAGGTGGAGGGACAGCACAGGATGGGAAGACCCCAAATGAGATAGATTGATACAGTGACTAGGGCAATGAGGTTAGGTGTGTCAGAGTCAGTGAGATTGACTTAGGACATGGCAGGTTTCAGAGCTGTTGTACATAGGGTCACTATGGAACACAGGCGACTTGACAGCTCATAAAAACAACAACAGGCAAAATATATATACATTGTGTTTCACACTATCCTTCATTTTCATTGTGCTTTATACATTCATTCTCATTCATTGTTTTGTAAACTTCATCACCATTGAGCTATGCCTACCATTACCCCGTCCTTTCAGTTCCCTGCTAGATCTTTTCCATTCTCTTTACCCCCTCTCTTCACCCACAAAATTGTGTGACCCCATGATTTACCCTCTGGCCATCCTCACCTATCTGCTCCCATCTCTTCCCCTCTTGGACCCCCATATACATTTTACTAGTTGTCATTCTATATTTACAATAATGATCTTATTTTTTTATGAGACCAAGTGAGTTCACTAAATATAATGCTCTTCAGTCTTTCCCAAGTTATGTAGTAATTTTCAAAATCATTGTTCTTGAGTACTGGGTGGTATTCCATCCTGTGAATGAATGTATCACAATTTCTCAATCAACTCGGTTGTGATTGGACATTTGAGCTGTTTCTATGTCTTTGTGATTGTGAATAATGCAACTATGAACACTGTTGTATAAATCTCTGTGTCTCAGTTATAATTTCCTTAGAGTATGTTCATAGCAGTGGAATAGCTGGCTCATATGGAACTTCTATGTCTAGCTTTTTGAGGAAATGCTAAACTGTCTTCCAGAGTGTTCGTAACATTTTACAATCCTACCAGAGTATGGGTGTTCCTATCTCTCCACATCCTCTACAACATTTATTGCTTTCTGTCCTGCGTTAACGAGGAGATTGTGCCCCTTTGGAGGGACTGAACTTTGATTGCCGTGAAAGGAACAGCTATGTCTCTGGCTGCAGCATGCAGCTGTGACCCTCGTGTTTCTTTACAGAGCCTGTAGCTGACCCACTGCTATTCCAGAGCCTGTCACTCACCTGCCTCATTAAAGGGTCGATGGCTGATCTGCAAAAAACCTCAAGAGAATCCAATAGCACATCAAAAAAATAATTCATCATAACCAAGTGGGATTTAGTATTGAAGAGCAAGGGTGTCTCTCTGGAGACTAAGGTGCATCTGATACAGGCCATAGTCTTTGCTATCACTCGTTATGCATCAGAGAGTTGGACAGTAACTAAGGAGGATAGAAGGAGAATTGATGCCTTTGAGCTGTGGTGCTGGAGAAGAGTATTGAGGGTACCATGGACTGCCAAGAAAGCAAACAGATTCATCCTGGAAAGGTTTAAACCAGGCGACTCCTTGAAGGCAAGGATTCTGAGGCTCCATCTAACATACTTTGGACAGGTTGTAAGGAGGGACCGGTCTTTGGAGAAGGACATCATGCTTGGTAGGGTGGAGGGACAGTGCAGGAGGGGAAGGCCCTCTATGAGTTAGACTGATTCAGTGACTGGGGTTATCGGAATGTGTGTGTCAGAGGCAGTGCGATTGGCACAGGATAGAGCAGAGTTTAGGGCTGTTGTACATAGGGTCGCTATGAGTCGCAAGGGACTCGACAGCACATAACAACAACAACAACAATGCAAGGATGGTTCAACATAAGAAAAGTGCAATGTCATTAATCACATTAACAGAACATATAACAAGAAGCACATGATACTAGCAATTGATGTAGAAAAGACCTGTGATATAATCCAACACAACTTCCTGATTAAAACATTCAGCAAGAGAGGAATAGAAGGATATTTCCTCACTATAGTAAAAAGTACTCAAATCTAACAGCCAATATCATTCTCAATGGAGAAAGACTAAAAGCATTCTCCTTGCGAACAGGGACCAGACTAGGATGCCTTTTGTCACTTCTATTCAGTATTGTATCGGATGTACTTGGTAGGGCATTACAAGAAAGAAACAAGAGGCATCTAGATTAGCAAAGAGGTGGTGAAACTGTCACTATGTGAAGATGATATAATAGTTGTACACAGATTGTTATGTATACAGAACAGCCTGAGTATAAGTTAAAAGTTATCTATCTCATGCTCTTTTATACTGCACATTATTCCCTTACACAGAAAGTGAAACTTACACAGTAAATTCCCTCACTTCTATATGAAATTTCAGAAAATAATGCCACACAAATGCCCAAAGAGCTATTTCCATTCATTTGTCTTTTTTTTTTTTTAACTTTTGCACTGAAACACTGTATGATTCTTCTTGGCATAAATGTAGATTACTTAATATGTTTTATTGAGGTTTAGTATCACATTCAAAAAATATGACTGAAGATCATTAAAAAATGGCTAGAATAGGACATTGACAGCTGCCAGAAGTTTAAGCTGGGTTTAAAATAGGCTGTGGCACCAACTATATGACTGCTGATCTTAGATGGATCTTGCCTGAAAGCAGAGAATACCAGAAGAATGTCTATCTGTGTTTTATTGACATACACAGGAATTTCACTGCATGGCTCATAACAAATTATGATTAACATAGAAAAGAATGAGAATCTCAGAGCACCTAATTGTGCTCATGTGAAGCCTATAACCGTAAGAGGCTGTTGTGAGACCAGAGCAAGGGAATACTACATGGCATAAAATCAGGAAGGGTATGTGTCAAAGTTGTATCCTTTCTCCATACCTATTAAATCTGTATGCTGAGAAAATAATTTGAGAATCTGAACTCTGTAAAGAAGAATGTAGTGTCAAGACTAGAGGAAGACTCATAAACAATCTGCAAGATGATACAACCTGCAGATGACACAGCCTTGCTTGCTGAAAATGAGAGAACTTGAAGCACCTGCTGGAGAAGATAAACGAACACAGCCTTCATATAGATTACATCTCAACATCAAGAAAACAAAAATTCTGACCCCTGGACAGATAGGCAATAGCATAATGTTGTTGTTGTTAAATGCTATCAAGTCATAGACAGCTCTTGGTGACCCTATGAATGAAAGACCTGAACACTTGTATAGTTTTCATTGTTTCTCCAAGTTCATAGGGTTTATGGAAGCAAGCTATTTCAAAAGTGGTTGCCACTCCTACTTCCAGGCTTGTTTTAATTGGGGAGCTCCACCAACCACTGTCCACCACAGGTAACCATTATTGCATTTAACACATAAGTGTCACAAGTGTTTAGCATCACAGCAACCATGAATTACCTCTGTACATCAAATGGACAGACCAGTGTTTTACCACTTAGAAAAACAATTAAAATCAGGCCTATAGATGGATAAAATATTGAAAAGGTTAAAGAGTTCATCTTATTGGATCTACAGTCAAAAGCCGTGGTATCTGAAATGAGTAGATCAGGAAACCTACTGCATTGAGCAAGTCTGCAGTCAGGTAACTCTCCAAATTACTGAGGAGCAATGATATCAGTTTGAAGACTATGATGTTCCTGATTCAGGCTGTAACCTTTTTAGTCCTTTGTTTTGCATCTGAAAGCTGGACAATGAGTAAGGATAATGTAAGGAGAATTGACTCCTTTGAGCTATGATGTTGGATTAGAGTGGTGAATATTCTATGAACTGCTAAAAGAACAAACACACAATATCATGGAGAAAGCACAACCAGAATGCTCCTTGGAGGCAAAAATGACAAAGCTTCATCTCACAAACTTTGGATTTGTTAGGAGAGACTCTTCTTTGGAAAGAGACAACCTGCTGGGAAAGGAGGAAGGTCAGTGGAGGAAAAGAAGATCCTTAATGAGATGAAATGACACAGTGACAGCAGCAATGGGTTCAGGTGTGTGAGAAATTGTGAGGATGGCAGAGGATATGACAGGGTTCTGTTTTGTTGTTCATGGGGTCACTTTAAGTTGTGCCTGACTCAGCAGCACCTAACAACATAACAACATTCAGGTCCCTGAGGAACCTTAGTGATCTATTACATAATGTACCAGCATGTTAACTTAATGGTTGACAATATTGCCTTCACTGTGTTCCTCCCACTGCAACCCTTACTCTCTTTGGCTGATCCCCCACTTTTCCAAACATGATGTCCTTCACAACCATCCTGATAGCATACCCAAAGTAAATGAGATGAACTCTCAACATTTTTGCTTTTAAGGAATACTCTGGATTCACTGCTTCCAAGACAGATTTGTTTATTCTATTGGCAGTTCATGATACATCCAGCTCTCTTCACCAACACCACATTTCAAAGGCATCAATTGGTCTTTGCTCTTCCTTGTTAATTGTTTGACTTTCATATGCATACAAAAATTATTGACATACACGAAAGCTAAGATTATCATTGATTTTCAGATCATGCCACCCACTGGCTACCTTAATTCATCTGTAAAATCCCCTTTCCCTTTCAAGTTAACAAGATATTCCTAGATTTAATGTGTAAGGCGTCACTGGGCAAGGTCACCTCGGATAACAGCAAAAGGAGGC
>NW_006399821.1:14888469-14956655 GCF_000299155.1 Elephantulus edwardii
TAGGGCTGTTGTGCATAGGGTCGCTATGAGTCGGAAACGACTCGACGGCACATAACAACAACAACAACAACAACAACAACAACAACAACTGTTTATTGAAGAATCTACAAGGCAGAGATCTGTGACTGTTTTTTTATCCCAGAGTGTAGAACACTGCCTGGTCCTAGAGGGCATTTACATATTTGTTGAATGACTGAGTGAATGAGTAATTAATATCAACATCTGCCTCCCCACACTGACGACTTTCTCTAGCCCTTAAAAGCTGGCCAGACTTTCATTTCACCCTAGATTGACTCAGACAATGTGATTTATATGGTGCTTGCATTCCACTGGTTAGGATCTATCTTAGTTTCTCCGCTTCTGTAGAAGCTATAACTACATGTCTCTAACAAGGAGAAATGTATTTTCTTATAGTACAGGAGGCTAGAATCAGGAATTAAGGGCATGGGCTACATGGGATACAGGGTAGGCTCTCTATTTGCACCTTGGGGGCTAGTCTACATGTGCTTCACTCTACCTGGGTTGTGGTTCTTTTTCTTTGTGCCTAATTATTTACTCTATTTCCATATCTGAAAGGATTAGCATTAAGACACACAGGACACTGACACAGCTTCATTAATATAGCAAAGAAAGCCCTAGTCTTAAATAAGATCAAATCCACAGGCTTAAGCGTCAGGATTCCAATACATGTTTCCCCCCCCCCTTTTCTTTCTTTTTTTTCCAAGGAGGGGCCCATTAATCCATTCTAGGTGAATATACTTGGTAAGAGGAATTGGCAGGGTGAGAATTCCACATTTCATTAAATTTCTTGGTTGACACAGGAAGAACATATTCAGGACATGGGTGCAGAAGGTGGTCACAGGGTGACGTGCGTTTCAGCAGCCACAACAACCGAGGGAACATCACACACTCTCCAGTTCAAATAAATGACCTGTGATTTCTGGAGCCAACTCTTTAATGATAATAGAACTAGTCATAGACATGCTTACAGCATTGTTTTGCTCCCTAAAGAGAAAAGCTTAGCCTGCAGATGTCAATTACCCAATGAAAATTCAAAGCACTCAGTTGTTTACTATTATATGGACAGCCCAAGTGTTAGAACTATAAAAATATGAGCTTATGTGAACAGTTTGAAACATGCCCAAGCAATGTTTTGGCTCATCAAGTTAGTTACAGTGTGGAAACAAAATTCTGGAAACTGATTTATGTACTAGTTTTTCACTTTGCCACCAGATGTCCTTCACGAGTAGGAAAATATGATGACTTGAACGATATTTTGAAGTGTGAATACCCAGCATTTTTGAACAGTTGACAACGAAAGGAAAGTGTGAGTGAACGTAGATGTTACCACAGACTTTTGGATGAGACACATGTTGTGAAGACTGCCTTACAGGTGTCTCTTTCAGAGTCAAAATTTATTTAACTCTCAAATTTTCATTTCTCACACTCTACAAACATTTATTTAATGTATTTCCTTTTTTTCTCCAGTCCAAATTTGGGTTTTGTTTAAAAAATTGGGCAAATAATTATATTTAGAAATAAATAAGAGGAAAGATCCAAATTCTTTCATTAAATGCAAAGGTAAAATATTAGGTTTTGATGGCGCTTCTTGTGCACCCAACTAGAGATGAGCTTCCAAATTCAACAGTGCCAAAATTTATGATGACATTTTCTGTCAAACTTATTCTAAAAGCAGCTGCTTACATCTTCAAGAAAGTCAGTTGAAAACGAGTCAACACAGTTTTCATCTAAAATTGAAGATTGTTGTTTATTGCTAACAATCTAATTCAAAAGCAAGTACAGAGTGTGGCATTTATAACATATAGAATTAATTAACATTTTTAAAACATAAAACTTATTTGGCTACCGCATGAGTGTTATATAAGGTATAATAGAAATCTCAGAATATATAAGAAATAAAGCTAATTGCTGTTTTGAAGGGTTTTAATGTTGTGTTGTGTCCATCATACCCTGTATTAATAAACTCTTGAGGACATACTTGCCATTCCAGCTCCACTATCACTAAATGCAAGGGCTAACTTACCCTGTGTTTTGTAGTGAGGCTCCTCACTTCTTCATTTAGTGGAGTTGGAGATGAGACAAGCAGCCTGTTTGCAGAAAGTATACAGCCATCTGCATAAAATATCAGCCAAGCAAACAGATGTCTGATATAGACTGCCTCTCACATCCGGCTTTTTTAGCGAATTCCTCCTCTTTCCACCCAGATGTTTTGAAGACACATCCAGAGAACTTCATGAAGCTTGCTCAGGACAGAAGGAGGGATGGTAATATTTTAGTGTCCTGCAGGGGGAGAAGTTACCTCTGATTTTCTCTTTGGTTTGCACACTACAGCTGGCTCCAAAGACAGAGCTGCTCCTCTCCAGAATTTGTCCATTGGAATCACACGTGGCATAACACCAGGTCTCACTACCTGTTCTGACACTTCTAATGAGAGAGTTGGGGAATCTGAGGATTCCAACTGGGGTATTCCATCATATGTAGGGCTACTAATCTAAGGTTCAGTGATTTGAATGCATATTGAATGCACCAGCCATTCCTCTGGAGAGAGATGAGGCAATGTCCTCCCCTGAACATATACAACCTTAGAATTCTATGGATGGTCATTAGGGATATTGTAACAATGCTGGAAGCTCTGCCAATGATATTCATGTGCAAGCATTGTAGACAGGTTTCAGCAGAACCTTCAGACTATGATAGCCTAAGAAATGCCTGACAATCTACTTCTGGAAATTACTCAACGAAAAAAAACAAACAAACAAAAAACAACCAACCAAAACCAAAATAACCAAAAAGCAACCAAACAGACAAAACTATGGATGACATTGAACTATTGTCAATGTGTTGTGGCAAATGCCCCATAGGTTGGGAGGCACTCAACACAGAGTGGCTGCAACAGTATCCTGAAGCATGAAGATGCTGATCACCACGAAGATGCATGACAATGTTAGTCCAACATAAATGAGGTAGACCTGATTCAGAGTTGACTCAATGGCAGCTAACAACCTTCAACAGAAATTGATATGCCTTCTTAGTGGAGGTGAGAAACTCATGATAGATCTGAACCAGGATTGCTTCCCACATGTTTGACAATGAATGACTAAATGCTATTTTTAGATTCATATTATACAAGTATTTATCCTAAATAGAAACAGGGATATTGTGTATGTGTATGCGTCCTACAGTAGATCTACTCTCATAGATGTGAGGTATATACAATAAGCGGGCAACAATCTGCTTTTGTATTTTAAACAGCGTAGGTGCTCTTATTTATGCTTAACATTTTCACAGTTCTCAGTGCTTTTCTATAGCCCCTACCGGTGGGAGCTCCTTAGATCTGCTTGTTTCTCTTCTGAAGTATTCTGATGAAGGTTATGAAAGAAGTATGCCTACATGATATATGTGTTCAGATTTCTGATTTTCTAGTCAAATCAGCTGGCTGTTTTAGGCAGCAAATTTCTGCTCACAACAATTTCCACATAGAAGGAATGGGAGATCTTGAATTCTAATGGTCCTGGCATTTCAGATCAAATAGCAACTTTCAGACGGAAAGAATCCTGCAAAATTGGCCTTCAGAGTTGCTGGGTTTGTGTTGCCCAAGATCAAAGACTTTGAATGTTGGTAAAATTAAAGGTCCTAAATGATCTTGTGTCAGGGCCAAGATATGACCAGAGAGAAAGGGTTCCAGGGCGTAAGGGGAGGGAAAGAGCCTCATCCATAGCAAAACAAGACTCTTTGAGATAAGATAGGAATGCTTATGAGGTTTGTATCAACAGAAACCCCATGACCTCATAAATCCTTGAATCCTATGATCTTGATCTATTTGCTTTCTTGCTCCCAAATTCCTTGAACAATGTGAACTAAGCCTGACAGGTCTTATTTGCTCTAATTCATATGCACTTTTCACAGGGTTGGGGAGCTCTGTTGGTATAGTTGGGAGAGAGTTGCACTGTTAAATCAAAGGACACTTTCTCTGTTTGAACCCACCAGTGAATTTAAGGGAGAAAGATGGACATTCTCCTCCTCTGTGATTTATAGCCTTGGAAACTGCTGGATGATCCCCTGGCAGCAGGTTTAACTCAATGAAAGGAAGGGTGATATTCTTTTTTTTTAAAAAAAAAAATTTGGTTGAGGATTTTTGGGTTGTTTTCATTTAGCTAAGTAGAAGATTGTAGTGCTTTAACTGAGCTTATTTCTAGGTGACATAGCTGATTGGACATCCTTAGCTGGCCGGCAGGCAAGGGAATTGGCATCCCTGTTACAGACAAATGGACTGCTATTAAATGGGGTAATGCCTTCCCACCAGAAGTATGTGCTCTAGGGAAGTAGCTTGTGCGCCTCATGCTTGCCCCTAAAGCTTAATGCCTACTACCCTGAAAGGGAACCCTGTTCTTACTGGAATTGTCTTCACTACCTCCCCCTTTTACCATGTAAACAATATAATATTTCAACATTAAGATGCATTATGGCATTTCAAAGAAGGTAAGGGATGGGAGGGCTTAATTGTGTTTTATGCTTTACATTATCTATTGCATCCTATGGTTTTTGGGTGCTAGCTTAAGCAGTCAAGCCATAGCCCACATGAAAAGGAAAGACAAAACACCCTGTCCCAAGCTGCGGGGACCCTGAGTTTGTATTCTATTTAGAGTCCTCTCTGCAGAGTGAGTTTGTGAGCTGCTGCTTCAGCACGTGTGTCCCAATTTCCAGCTCCTGCATTTGAAAGTCATATGTCCCCCGAAAAGCCTGTTTACGTCATCATTGCTCAATTAATTCAAGAAATAGCAAACCTTATGTCTGTTTGTGCTTTTTAGTTAAAACAATTTAGATCTTTTAAGCGACTGAAGAAGAAAAAGGTGGTCGTGATCAGAGAGCTCAAGTGAGAGGTCATTCTGTGGATGACCTCTGAGTGCGTGGGAACTCACCGCTCCTGGGGTGCCTCACGTACTCTAAACTCAGAAGAGACACTGGCTACACCCCTCTCAGCCTGAGCGGGTGATAAGGGGCGGGGCCATTCAAATAGAGCTTAGACGAGCTTCTCCATTGGCTGAAGGCCTTGTCGGTTAGCCTGGAAGGCGGGGCGTTTCCGAGGCTGGAGAGCGGCACCTGAGCACTAGAAGCGCACCCGAAAACTCGCTTTGGCAGAGGCCGCTGAGCCGGGGGCGGTGAACCTGGCGCTGAAGCTGTGGGTACTTCGCGCACCTCCCAGCTGCGCACCCCGGCTCGCTGGCCCTCTGTGTATGAGGTTCACAGGGCATCGGGGTGAGAACTGAACAGAGAGCGGATTCCTCGCGGCCCCCACTTGGCACTGCCAGAAGAGAGAGGGGAACGCGGTTGTGGAGCAAGAACCAAATTCTTCAACCCTTTAGAGAAAATTGGCATTTCAGGACTCCTTTTGCAGAAACTCAGGCCGACTGCGGGGTGAACTTCACCAGCGCCTCCAGAAAGGAGGATCGTGTGCCGGGAATGGTTCGAGAGTGACCCCGCGCTGGACCCCTCCGGAGGGGCGCACGTGCGCCCGCAGAGAGGTAGAGGGTTGCCACACCAGGACCTGCCAAAGCAGCGCTCCCTTGCACACCTTGCGGGATCTTGTCTTCTACCGAGGGCTCTCTGCAGCGAGCTGCGCTGCCCACGCCCTGCTTGAAACCGCTCTGCAGGACGAACTTCTTTTCAGCACTCTGCAACTTGAGCCACCGGGGGTGCCCCGGGCGACCATGAGAGAGAAGGACTGAGGGCTCACACTGGAAGAAGCCCCTCCCCCGAGAGGGGTGGCGCGGACTGGCCACTTCCAGAGCTCCGCACACTCCTGCCTCGCTTCTCAGCTCCTCACCTCGTGGATCAGTGTCGTTTGGGACCCGTGGGGGCAGCCTGGCCAGGCGGTGATGCTGGGGCGGAGGGAGCGCAGGCTGTGCTGGTGGTGGGCGCTGCTGTGCAGCTGCTGCTTGTCCCCGCCGCTGCGGCCCCTCCTGCCCGCTGCCGCCGCCACCGGGGGCGCGCTGCTCGGGGGTGGCAGTGACCAGAGCCCAGGGGGCGCGGCGCAGTCACCCCTGTCATCGCCGCCGTCCTCCTCGTCCGGCTTTCTCTATCGGCGTCTCAAGACGCACGAGAAGCGGGAAATGCAGAAAGAGATCCTCTCGGTGCTGGGGCTCCAGCACCGACCCCGGCCCATGCACGGCCTTCCACAGTCATCAGCGCCCCAGCCGCCGGCTCGCGGAGAGCCGTCGCCTGGGCAGCTGAAGTCTGCGCCCCTCTTCATGCTGGATCTGTACAACTCCCTCTCCGCCGCCGGCGATGACGATGGGGCTTTCCCGGAGGAGCATGGGCGGGCAGCTGGCAGCTTGCCGCAGACCTCGCAACCACCCCCTGGTGCCGCGCACTCCTTCAGCGGCAGGAACCTACTGGCCCCGGGACCTAGCGGCGGTGCGTACTCTCTGACCAGCGCACAGGACAGCACCTTCCTCAACGACGCAGACATGGTCATGAGTTTTGTGAACCTGGGTAAGGATGTGGGTTAAATAGGGTTAATAAGGACATTTCCCTCCTCCTCCTTCCAGTCCCAGGGTCTCAGTGGGTAGTGTATGTGGATGCTCGGGGGCACGGGGCTGGCGCGGACGGGCGCGGCGAGTCTCGGGCCAGGTTGGGCGCGCTGCACCACCTGCACCGCTCGGAGTAGCGCTTGTGCGCCCTGCGCGCCAGCTGGGGCGCAGGGCATGCGGCCACCTGAATGCATCCTGTCTCAGTCTGACATCTGCCCGCTAAAGCCAGGCAATTGGGGCAGAATAGTCCCATCCAGAGAGTAACTGGTGGCCCCGGCGGTGGGGGGACCAAACCAAACCGAACCAAACCCCCCAAACAACAAACTCTTCAATGATCTTTCTCCTCCAAATTGTTTTCTTGTGTCTACGATGCTCTTGGGGTCAGTTTTCCCATCTCTACTTTTAGGAAATCCGGCAGCAGCTGAGAATTTTGAAAACTTAACAGGATTGTGCAAAAATTTAACCGCGAAATTGAGAAGGAAGTTTCTCCTAAGAGGCCGCCCCAGGCTGACGGTCCGAGGAGGGAAGAGTTTGCTCCTGGTAGGGAGGCCTGGCCTGGAGCCACTTGAGGGTCCTTTGCCTAGGGCTTCCCTCTCATATGCCTTTGACCAGTGCCTTAAATGATGAAGAGTAGATGTATACCTTGAATGCGCAGGGCGGAGAAAGCGTGCGGGTTAGGGGAGTTGAGCTCCTGTGAACCGGTTGCCAAGTAACAGAATGGTAATTCAAAGTCGGTTAAATGGGGCTCGCCACAAATGTTCTGAGGCAAACTTGCACCATCCTCGCCCCCCGCCCCTCCAGGCCTTCCTCATTTCTGAAGGAGACCCGAGTAAGGAAATCTTTTTTATTTTTTTCCCCCCGAGATATGCACTGCGTCT
Source organism: Elephantulus edwardii (assembly GCF_000299155.1). Lineage (NCBI taxonomy): Eukaryota > Metazoa > Chordata > Mammalia > Macroscelidea > Macroscelididae > Elephantulus > Elephantulus edwardii. The sequence goes on from NW_006399821.1 coordinate 14,895,899, forward strand.
CAGCTTTGTGTAGGTAAGGGGATGCTTTTTCCGCTGGGAGAAATGGAGGTGGGCTGGCCGTGCCGGATTTAGGTGAGTCAGCTCTGTGGAGTGCGCCTCCCGCGGGATTCCCCAAGTGAGATGAGTGGTTCTGCTTAGGTCCCGAGTGGGTTTGCAGACACTTGTCAAACAGGTTTCAAATCCACTTGTCATTTAAGAATACCATTTGCTTGAGTAAAGTGTTGCAGCAATTGCTTCTATGAGCATGAAACCCTGGCAGCACAGTGGATAAGCACTGAACTGCCAATTATAAAGGTGGCAGTTCGAATCCACCTCTGCCCAAAGAGATGGGATTTTGCTTCTTTAAAACTTTACAGTCTTGGAAACCCTATGGGGCAGTACTATGCTGTCCGGTAGAGTTGCTATGAGTCAGAAGGAACCTATCAGCAACTGATTTGGTTTAAGGGGTTATAAAAAAAGTGCTAAGCTTTCTAGGGAGAACCTGGGGTTGGGGCCAAAACTCAAGGGTAAGTCAGTTGAGGCCTGTGAATTGGCGTTCAAGTGTACAGTACAGAAATCGTTCTGGGAAATTCATGAAATGGAATCTCACAGAAACTGGAGATCCAAGGTCTGCCAGTCTTGCTACTTGTGCTGCCAGAGATCTGACTGGACACACATTTTCCACAATTGATTGGAACCAGAACCAGAGTTGAGCCACCTTCATGAAGCAGGCTGAACAAATGGCCTTTCCACCCTGAAAACAGGAGCCAGAAGGCCACTGTTGTTCCTGGTTCTAGCCTCTCTGCTCCTTTTGCCTTAATGACTTCTACTTTTTATAGGTTCTCTCACTGCCACACCCTTCGGGTTTCCTGACAGCCTAGTGAGAATGTTTCATGGCTTTTGAAGTAGCCCCATCCTGCCCATTATGGAAGAGGCTCCTAACTCAATCACGGAGTATCAAGTTGCATTCTCTAGGAAAAGTTTCTAATCTTGTACTCTCCCCTCAATTTAGGCTGCCCATCACTTGTTAGATGCTGTTGAGTCTAACTCATAGTGAGCCTCTGAACAACAGATGTGAAACTTGTCCTGTCCTGTGCCATCCTCATCATCTCTGACACACTTGAGCCCACTGCTGCAGTCACTGTGACAGTCTATCTCGTTGAGGTTCTTCCTCTTTTTTCGCTGATCCTCCGATTTCACTTGTTGTGTAATGTAGAATTGAAACCAACCCATAGCTGATCCCTCAGAAGATTTTTAGAGGCAGTTAATCACATAGCATGACCATTTTGCTCCTGTGGAGCAGTTGGTGACCTTGAACCATGTGCCTTCTGAATTGCGGGTCAGCTTCTTGCCATTTGGCCACCAGAGATCCACTTAAAAAAAAGAAAAAAGTTGTACCCTTGGAAGTTATGTAAGCCTCACTATTGTGTGTATGCATGTCCGTGTGAAGTAACACTGTCAATATGACAGGTAGAATTAAAACACTTTCTGAAGGAATCAACAAACCATCCCAGTGAAAGACTAGAAGTGATGCTTCTTTGCATTAGTAATTCTCAAATTTTGCTGCCCATTCCAATCACTTGAGGAGTTTTTAAAAATTCAGAGGACTAAGGTTATCCTCTATGCAGTTTAACTTAGGATATGTAAGCGTGGGAGCCAGGTATCATACTTTTTAAAAGATCCCTAGGTGACCCCCGTATTTGGGAACTACTGCCTTGGATGGAGGAGCCCCGGTAGCACAGTTGTTAAGAGTTTAGCTTTTGAGCTAAGAATTGGTGGTTTGAATCCATCAGTCACTGTAAGGGAGAAAGACTGGGCAATCTCCTTCTGCAAAGATCACAGTCTTGAAACTTTAAGGGCGGTTCCACTCTGCCCTATAGGGTTGTTAGGAGCTTTACCCAACTTAAAAGCACACAAGAGCAGCAATTGCATAGCCCTATGATTTTTCACAAGAAGGGTGTTGGAAGAATCCCAACTTATAGATTTCCCAATTTATGTAGATGACACATTACCAGCTGTATTCCTAGACTTACCCACAGAAAGAAATGTTACAAGCACTCTGCTCAAAAATGTTCTTATATGGTACTGTATTAAATAAGATATAAACTGAGAATATAAGGGAGAGTGTTATACAGTTGTAGATATCTCTTTTCCTTGGGACTGGAGGAATCTTTTACTTATGAAAAGAAGGTAAAACACCCCAAGCCTTGTCAGCTGGTGTGACTATCAGGAAGTATGAATCAACAGGATGAATGACTCTTATCTCTCCCAACTGCTGGCCATTCCCCTGCTCTTCGTTTATGTTGACTTTTCATTTCTCTCCTGGGGCAGCCTCTCTCTCTTGCTGACTGCTACCCCTGATACAGATTTGCAAAGAACCCCAGCAATTCCGCAAGGGTACAGATGCTACTTGCTTCTTGGTTTTCAGTGCCCAAATTCCCAAAATGAAACAAAACAGAACAGAGAAAGAAAGAAAAACTTGGCAGCCTACTGAACAAGCATGCCAATCTGGTGACCTTGGAAAGTATCTTGAATATCCTTTAGGGGTCAGCTTAAACTTTACCTTTTTAAAGAGGCCAGCTCTACCACTTGATATAAATCAGTGCCGCTCCCCCTGCCCGCTTCAGTGTATTTACCATCAAACTATTCTAATTATTATAACCGCGGATGTTCTTAGCCAAAGAGATCTTTTTCATTTGTTTGCTCATGTGTTTCTCCTCCAGGATATCAGCCTCAAAAGGCATAATCCACTCTCATCTCCCATCACAGCTTAAGTGCCTTAGATACCAAGCACATAGAATTCAATAGAAGGAATTAATGAAGGCTAATTAACATCTTAAAATCTTGTTTTGCTCACTTAGAGGTTCTGGTCATTTAGAAATAGCACATCTGATATTTATTGAGAGAAAATTTTAAATAAGTAAGAATATTTGGAACATATAAGTTCATTACACTATATTTGATGTAGATCATTATGCTTAATTAGTGTATCTTTTTCCACTAGTTACTCGAATGCATATTAGAGTGTGTTATATTTGAGAGTAGTAAAAAAGATTCTTTAAATGTCTAGATTTCTAGCTTCACAAATTTATTTTGAATGAATGAAATATTGATTTTGGTACTGGGATAAATGAAATAAAGACTCAAATTATGCTCAAAAAAGGGGAATCAGTATATGTCTAGTATTAGTAAAAGTTAGGGAGCTCTTGTGGCCTACTAGGTAGGAAGTTGCATTGCTAACCTAATGGCAGGATCTACTCGGGGATCCATGAGAGAAAGATGAGCAATCTGATTTATTATATTGTTGCTGTGTTATGTGCCATTGAGTCAAGTACAACTCCTGGTGATCTAATAAACAACAGGTCTGAAACAGATTTGAATCCTGTCCTATTCTGTGCCATCCTCATGACCTCTGACATACTTGTGCTCATTGCTGCAGTCACTCTGTCAATCCATTTCTTTGAGGATATTCTTTTCTGAAAACCTGCTAGAGGGAGGGTCAGCTATGAATAACTTCCATTGAAGGCAAAGAGTTTGATTTTTTGGGGGGGGGGTAATATTTATTAAGAATTTTGTTAGCAAAAATAAGAAGACCATGCCTGCAGGCTATAGGAAACAGTTTGGAGAATCTGTTTGAAAGAGTGTGATTCAAAGAAGCAGGTAGATAGATGTTTTCTTAAAATAAGATTCCAAATAGTAAATGTAAAGTTCAGTAGTATTACAGTTAAAAAAGCTGTACAGTGTGTTCTTAATCTAAGATCAAAGGGCAAGGAGATATCATTGTTTAGACCTGAGGCACTATTTCCTCTGGTTGTCTCTCTAAAAATGGGTATAAATCCTTGAATATGCTGAATCACGATGAGTTCCTCTACTTAAGAGTTTGACTCTGATTAACATGGAGAGAAGATTCTCTGTGATAGAAAATCTGTGTAAATGGAAAAACAACAGTATTCAGCACTTTGTTCACTTCCCTTTCATTTCTAATCTCTGTATCTTCAGGGTTTAGCAATTTTAAATGTTGGGGACTCAAATTAATATTTTACTTTAATGTGCCAGGAGGGGGGTGAACACCAGATATTAATGCAAAATCCAAAAGGTGACAGCTCTGACATATTTTTTCTCAACCTCCATCTACTAAAGGAGATATGCTAGCAAAGAAATAGAAGGTAAAATTTCTTGGAAAATGAATGATCTTTTACAATTCAGCACTTGGTCCTTTGCATCTTCATAAAATGGTTTTTTTCTTTTTAGCATAATACAAAGTTATTACAATTTTTCTAATTTTTTAATTTTGAGCTTTATTTATTTAGTTTTTGCCATTCTCTCCCTTTGTCTGAATATCAGTCATTCCAGCATCTTTGACACTTCGAGCAAAGGAAAGGATGTCTCTTTCTCCCTCTTTCTCATTCCTTGAATCTCCATTGGGTTTCCTAAGCTATGAATTGCTCAGGAGGAAGTTGCCCATTATTTTACCTGCAGAGCTGCTGGTAGATTCTGTCAGAAAGGTGTGTGCTTTGGGTTAACAGCACATCTTCCAATGGCTAGGCCACTAGAGTTTCCTAATGGGAAGGGTAATGTTGTTATAAGATACCATCGAGTCGCTTGCGACTCATACATACATACAATAGCCCTGAGACCTGTTCTATCCTGTGCCAACATTATTGCGTCTGACACGCCTACCATCATTACCTGAATCATTGAATCAATCCATCTCATCGAGGGTCTTCTTTTCTTGCTCTGTCCCTCTCTCCTTCCAAACGTGATATCCCTATCCAGGGACTGTTCCCTCCTTGCAACATGCCCAAAGTATGTCAGACAAAGCCTCAGAATCCTTACTTCCAAGGAGTAACCTGGTTTCACCCTCTCTAGGATGAACCTGCTTGTTCCCCCCTGGCAGTCCATGGTATATTCAACACTCCTCCAGCAACACAGCTGAAAGGCATCAGTTCCCTTTCTAATATCTGTAGTCATTGCCCAGTGTTGTTAGGTACCCTCATGTCCACTACAACTCACAGTGATCCTATAAACAACAGATATAAAACTTGCCCTATCCTGTACCATCCTCAGAATCTCTGATATAATAAAACCCATTGTCATAGTCATTGTGTGATTCCCATTTAATTGGATGTCTTTCTTCCTTTCTCTGATCTTCCTCCTTTCCTAGAATTATGTCCTTTTTCAAAAACTGGCAACATATCCTTCTGACAACAGGCCCAAAGTATATGAGATGGAGTTTCACCATCTTTGTCTCTTGCATTTCCTCCAAGACAGACAGACTTGTTTGTTCTTTTTATTTTTTTTAATCCATAAGATATTTGGTACTCTTTTCTGATATCATAGTTTAAAAGTATTGATTCTTATTCATTGTCCAAATTTCAGATGCATAGGAAGGAATTGAAATGACAATGGCTTGGATCGGGCACACCTTAGTTTTTAAATGGACATCCTTGCTCTTTGAAGAGTTCCTTGATGGCAGATTTTTAAATATTCCCTCCCCCACCCTCCACTCTACTTTATGATGCCGCTTTTTTTCTGGACTGTTGTCATGCAAATGATACCTAATTATATATTCTTTTTAAGCAATTCTTTCCCTGTTTCAATGCAGTGTATGTTATTTATCCCCTCTTTTCTAATTTCCCACCAACCCCCATGTCAGTCTTGTTTTATAACAGTGACATTATGCAGTATTTTTCCTTTTGTGACTGAGATATTTCTCTCAGCATAATGTTCTCCAGGGTCACCCATTTTGTATAATATTTCATGAGTTCCTTATTTTTCAGTGCTGCATAGTATTCCGTTGTGTGAATATACGACAGCTTCTCTATCCATTCATTTGTTGATGGACACTTGGGCTGCTTCCATCTCTTTACCTTTATGAACAAAGCCACAATAAATATGGGTGAGCATATATCTGCTTAGGTGGCAGTTCTGTTTTCTTTAGGGTATATTCCCATTAGTGGAATTGCTGGGTCAAATGGTATTTCTATTTCCAACTTTTTTGAGAAAGTGCCATACTGACTTCCATTTTACACTCTCACCAACAGTAAATAAGGGTTCCAGGTTTTCCACAATCTCACCAGCATTAGTTGTTTGCTGCTCTGTTGAATTTTGCTATTGTTACTGGGGTGAGATGCTATCTCATAGTTGTTTTGATTTGCATCTCTCTTTGCACATTTCTTCATGTGTTTATTTACCATCTGAATGTCTTCTTTGGTGAGGTGTCTGTTCAAATCCTGTGCCTATCCTGCAGTTGGGTTGCTTAGCTTTATCTTGTTGTGGTGTTTGAGTATTCGATAAATTCTAGATTTAAGTCCCTTATCAGACATGTCATTACCAATTATTTTTTCCCAGTCTGTGGCTTTCCTTTTTACCCTATTGGAGAAGTTTTTGGATGTGCATAGGCATTTGATTCTTAGAAGGTCCCATTCATCTGCTTTATCTTTTCCTCATTGTAGGTTTTTCAAGATACTTGGCAGATTGTTCATGTTGTGGATTAGGGTTTCTAGAGTTCTCCCAAGTTTTCTCTGATGGAATTTATAGTCCTTGATTTCATTCCCAAATCTTTGATCCACTTTGAGTTGGTTTTTGTGTATGGTATGAGGTGTGAATCTTGCTTGAGTTTTCTGTAGATAGTTTTCCATTTCTGCCAACACCATTTGTTTAAATGGCTGTCATTTTCCCACTTAAATGATTTAATCTCCTTGTCAAAAATCAGTTGACCGTAGATAGATGGGCTGATTTCTGGGTTCTCAATTCTATTCCACTGATCTATGAGTCTGTCATTGTACCAGTAAGTACCACTCTGTCTTGACTACCATGGCAGTATAGTAGGGTTTTAAATCAGGGGGTGAGATGCCTCCTACCTTTTTTCTCTTTTTAAGGAGTGTTTTGCTTATTTGTGGTCTCTTTCCATTTCTGATGAAATTGGAAACTGCTTTTTTCCATCTAGTTGAAGAATAGAATTGGTATTTGTATTGAGATTGCATTGAACTTGAAGATTTTATTTGGTAGAATTGTCATTTTCACAATATTGTATCTTTCTGTCCAAGAGCAAAATATATTCTTCTATTTCTCTAGGTTTCTTTTTGTTTCTTGTAGTAATGTTCTGTAATTTTTTTTAAAAAAAAAATAAGTTAGATTTATTCCCAAGTATTTAATCTTGTTATTAGCTATTGTGACAGGTATTGTTTTTCTTAGCTCCAATTCTATATTATCTTTGTCATTGTAGAGAAATCCAATTGATTTTTATATATTGATTTTATATTCTGCCACTTTGTTGAATTGGTCAATTATGTCTAGTAGTTTTCTTGCTGAGTCTTTAGGGTTTTCTAAGTATACTATCATATCATCTGTATATAGAGATAATTTTACCTCCTCTTTGCCAATTTGGATACCTCCTATTTCCTTCTCTTGTCTTATTACTAAGACTTCCAATACAGTATTGAATAGGAAAGGTGATAGTGGGCATCCTTGCCTTGGTCCTATTCTCAAGGGGAATGCCTTTAATCTCTTTCCATTGAGAACGGTGTTGGCTCTTGGGTTTGCTTGTATACTTTTTACTAGGTTGAGAAAATTCCTCTCTGTTCCTATTTTGCTATTTTTAATCAGGAAAGGGTGTTAGATTTTGTCAAAGGCCTTTTCTGACTCAATTGATAGGATCATGTAATTCTTGTTTCTTACTTTGTTAATGTGATGAATTGCACAGATTGTTTTTCTTATGTTAACCAGTATTGCATACCTGTTATGAATCCCACTTGATCATGGTGAATTGTTTGTTTTGGTTTTTTTTTGTATCATTGGACTCTATTGGCCATTTTATTCTGAATTTTTGCATCTGTGTTCATGAGAAATATTGACCTATAGTTTTCTGTTTTGGTTGTTTCTTTACCTGACTTTGGAATCAAGGATATGTTTGTTTCATAGAATGAGTCTGGGAGAATTCGTTCTTTTTCTATTTTTGGAAATAATTCCTGTAGAATTGGTGACAGTTTTTCTTTGAAGATTTGATAAAATTAACTTGCAAAACCATCTGGTCTAGGGCTTTATTTTGTTGGAAGTTGTTTTATTACCTTTTCAATTTCTTCTTTTGTAATGGGTCTGTTCAGGTGTTCAGTTTCGGTCTGTGTCAGTTTACATAGGGTGTGAGTTTCTAAGTTATTTGTCCATTTCCTCTAGGTTCTCATATTTGTTTGAGTGTAGTTTTTCATAATGTTCCATTGTTAACCTTTTATTGTAATTGGTTCTGTTGTGACATTGCCTATTTCATCTATTTTTTGAATTATTTGTGTCTTTTCTTTATTTTCCTTTATTAGTTTTGTTAGTTGTTGATTTTATTGACTTTTTTCAGAGAACCATATCCTGGTTTTGTTGATGGTTTCAATTGGTTTTTTCTATTTTGTTTATTTCTGCCCTAAATTTTATAATTTCCATTTTTCTTAGTCAGGTTTTCTTGCTATACTCTTTCAATTTGTTTGAGATATTAGGATAGGCAGTGAATTATAATTTTTTCTTGCTTTTTCATGTGTTCACTTATTGCTATAAACTGACCTCTGATTACTGCTTTGGCTGTTTCTCAGAGGTTTTGGTACATTATGTTTTCATTGTCATTTGTTTCAATAAACTCCATAATTTCATTTTTTAGTTCTGTTACCCACTCATGTTCAAGCAAGGTGTTGTTCAGCTTCCAATTGTATGATTTTTCCTCCTTTGTCCTTTTGTTATTAATTTCTAATTTTGTAGCATTGTAGTGTGAGAGAATGCTTTGTATCATTTCTGTGTTTTTTTAATTTATTGATGCTTGCATTATGACCTAAAATGTGATCTATTGTGGAGAACGTTTCCTGCACATTGTAGAAGGTATGGTGTGCTTTTTTTTTTTTTGATACATTTATATATGGATGAGATCAAGTTGGTTTATTTTGTGATTTAAGCTTTCAGCATCTTTGTTGAGTTTCTTTCTGGTAGTTCTATCTTTTCTTGAGACTTATGTATTGAAGGCTCCAACTACTATAGTGGTATTGTCTATTTCCTTTTTCAGTTTTGTTAATGTTTGTCTTGAATATTTTACAGCTCTACTATTTGTTGCATATTTATAATTGTTATGTCTTCTTGTTCTGTGACTCTTTAAATATTATGTCATGAACTTCCTTGTCCTTTTTGATGGTTTTGCATTCAAATTTATTTTATCAGAGCTTAATATCACTTCTCCTGGGTTGTGGTGTTTTAGTTTTTTGTTGTTGTTGTTTTTGCCATTTGCTTGGTATATTTTTCCTACCCTTTTATTTTTATTCTATCTTTACTTTTCAAGTGTGTTTCTTGTAGACAGCATATTGATGGATTTTGGTTTTTCATCCAATCTGCTACTCTTTTTCTCTTCAGTGGTGCATTTAAACCATTCACATCCAGTGTGATTATTGAGGGATAAGGTTTTATTGCTACCATTTTGTTGAGCTCTTTTTTGTGTTGTTACTGGTTACTTTGGTCCATCCTACTTTCTGTGGTACCTCAGTAAGGACGTCTCTCAATGTTTTTGGCAACACTAGTCTTGCTTTTACAAACTCCCTTTGGTTCTGCTTTTCTGAGTATATCTTGATCTCCCCTTCTAATGTGATGGACAGTTTTACTCAGTATATTTTTCTTGGTTGACAGTTGTGTTTTTTGAACGTTCAATATATATCATTCCACTGTCTTCTTGCTGGAGTGGTTTTTGTGAGAAATTGGTACTTAATCTTATTTTCTCTCCATTATAGCTGCTTTCATAATTCTCTCTTTGTCTTTGGTTCTGGCAACTTTGACTATGATATATCTTGGTGTTTTTCTTTTGGGGTCTATTCTATATGGTTTTTGCTCAGCTTCTTGAATATATATTCTCTCATTCTTCATTATGTCTGGAAATTTTTCTTTTAGTAATTCTTCCATATGTTTCTCAGTGCATTTACTTTCTTCTTCCTGTTCTGGAATTCTGATTATGCACATGTTATTCCTCTTGATGATGTTCCACATTATTCTTGGGCTTTCTTCTTTTTCCTTCCTTTTAAATTCTGTTTTTTTGTTTGTTTGTTTGTTTTTTGTTGTTGTTGTTCTAGCAGATCAGTGGTGGCAATTCTATCTTCTACTTCACTGGTCCTCTGTTCCATCTCTTCAATTCTGTTCATGTCCCTCCAATATATTGACAGCATCTGAAACATTGGTCCTCATATTTTACATTATAATTTCCTATTTTTTTCAAGAGCCTCTAATGCCTTGTTTGTTTTATCTTCATTGTTTTGGACTTTTAAGTTCCTTTTGATTTTTGCTTGCAATGTCCTGTAATTCTTCAAGTTTGTCTTTCATGCATTGAAAATATTCAATCATTGTCCTTTCAAATTCTATGTCAGAAAGTTCCATCAGAATTTCTGGCTTTAGGAAATCTATTGATACTGTGTCACTTTTAGGGGGTGACATTTTGCTTTGAGTTTATGTAGGATGTGAGGTAGCCTGCTTCCTATGTGACATTGCTGTGATAGAGTTTTTCATGCCTGAGGTGATAGCAGGCTCTTAGTCTGACCTCACTGCTCCAGATGAGGGGGAAGCTTTCTTGCCTGAGTATCTCTCTGAAGTTTTTACTCAAGGGAAGACTTGCTTCAGTCCAGGAGAGAAAAGGCCTGTGAATTAGCAGCCTCCTCTGTCAGAAAACTGCTGAAGCTAGGCCAGTCCAAGGTGTTCTAAAGGCAGCTTATGCTTTTGCAGGGGAGAGGAAATGAAATTCGTTCTACAGATGTCTCTAGTCTAGTTCAGAGGAGTAGCAGTGGGTCATCCTCCAGGTTTTGGGACTGCTGTGTCCAGGCTGTGGGTCCAGGTCCTCCAGATGATGCGGCCAGGTCTTCCAGGCAGTGGGGATCTACTTTTTATTTCTTGACTGCCTTTAATATATATATATATTACTTGTACATTCAAGTAAAAGAAAATTATTGACAACCTCAATCTTTTTCCATCTATCATGATTCCTGTTGATGGGAAATATATTAATATTTTAATCATATCATTGTGTCCCTAATTAGTACCTGGTGCCTTTAAATCCATTCCAACTCCTGATATTCCCAGTATTACAGTTTAGAATTGAGTTTCACAGGATTTATTGCCAAATTTTTCTTCTCTCTCTTTGTACACCTTTCTTTTGTCTTTCCACCCCCTCCCCTCCCACTCAGTGCCTTTCTTCTGTGGTGCTGCTGGTTGGCAATCCACTTATGCCACTCAGGGATCAGATTAGTAGCTTCCATTACTACCTGAAGGATCTCTGGTGCTAAAGACTGTAGAGAGTTTTGCTGCTAACCCAAAGGCTGTTTTTCTCTTAGTAAAAGGAGTGGAAATATACACAGAAACTCTCTAAGACATGAACAATTTACAAAGTCCCCGTGTTCCTAAATAGCTGTGACTCACCCTTTTTCAAGTCACACAATAACCCCAACCACTGAAAGAGAGGATCACCTACGGGTTGGTGTGGAGAGGGCTAGTGTCTCTCTTGTGTTCTCCAGAAAGGATACGTGCATTCTACTGTTTTAATTTCCTTCTTTTCATCTCAAGATGAAGTTGAAACTATTTTATTCCAACACATTTTTTCCTCTCTGATCATCCTTAATTTCCTTGTTTCTGCTCCATTTTGCTGTGATGTTGAAGAGATTTCAGTGGAGCTTCCAGATTAAAATGGACTAGAAAGAAAACCCTAACAAATATGCTTCTGAAAATGAGTTCATGAAAACCTGATGCAGCAGAATGGTTTTATCTTTATAACTCATCGTGGAGATTGCTCTGGATCAGACACAAGTTGGGGCCATCTTGCCAGTAGCTAAAACCAGCATGGGTAAAATAAATTCTGGACATTGATCTGGGAACATAATAAGGCTGTTCATAACACTGTGTTTTGTAGGGAGGATGTCGTCTCAGCAAAGGACAACTTGTTTTTAAATTGGACTTCATCATTAGTAGGAGGTTTAAGATTATTGGTATATTAGTATTTTTCATTGATAATATTCAGAGTTCCAAAGGTTCTTGGACATCATCTAATCTTTGAAATTTGCAATTAAGTTTGTTAGATTTACTTAGCCTGGTTTCTTCTTCGCTACTATTACCTTTCAAAGTGAGGGATACCCAGAAATGAAAAGAAATTTTTAGCACCTCCAAGAAGTGAGGAGAACAAATTGGTCAAGGTTTTTTTGTTGGTTCACCTCCCCCCCCCCCAATAAATTAGTGCTTTTTTTCTTATGTCTATTAGAGCTCTGCTTTTCAGAAAGAAAAAGGTATGCATATCTATTAATATACCCTTGTTTGGTTTGTTGAAGGACTGTTGACCCCAAAGAATTGTTTTCTGCTTCAGAGTGAATTGAAAACCATGCTGCTGGAGTGGCATTGTTTCACTGATATCCCGAAGGCTTATTCTTTTCCTGCCCTTCCCATCTCCATTATTAAAGAGAGCAGTCCATAATAGAGATGATATCTAAATTATATCAGTAATTCCTTGATGAGTCCCCATGGTCTTGTTATCTCAGACACAGTCCCTCATGGCAGGGCTGGAGAATCTCCTGGAGACATTTTTATAGAATGAGGCTCTGATTCAAAGTGGGGTGGGCCTTCCTGACATTAAGGGCCAGGGGCCCACACCCTTGACAATCAATTCTATCAGAGGTGGAGAGTGGTCAGGACCTGGAATGTCCTGGCCACACCATGGTCATTTATTTTCAGATTTTTTTAATCCCATATTTGGAGAGCTCTGAGGGGAGAGTGGTGTGGGGGTTCTATTGGGTAGGAAAAGTGCTTGAGGAAGCTCCCCAGTCTCTCCATTTGGGACCTGTGATATCCACAGCCTGCGTGCCTCAGAGTTCAAGATTATGGTTCTCTTGCCCTTTTCACCTCATCCAGAATGTGACTTCTAGCCTGAAACATCTGCCATTGTTGATTGTTATTCCTGTGTTTACAGTCTTGTTGGTTTCCTGTACATGAACGTGGGTTGAAAAAAAGGTCTGACTTGTGCATCGACTGAGAATGAACTCACATGATGATGGGTATGAGCTGTTTCATGTGCTGACTTGGCCTGGAAGTTTCACTTTTTTTTTGAGGGTCATCTTTATTGACATCTTTAATTTGTCATGTACAATTAATAGAATATATTTGTATATACAGAGGGTGATATCTTCATATCTATAATATGTAAAAATCCTTACAAATCAGTATAAAGAACAAAATAACTTGGGTTTTATATTAATCAACAATGATATGAAAATCACCACAGGATATATTTTAGGCCAAGAGGTTTTCATAAATATCCTTGTTTAATCTGTGGTACAAATTATTTTTCTTTTTAAAATCTATGCATCATATTTAAGTAGTTTAGATTGAATTTTATAAACTGCAAAATTAAGGATGAAAAGGGTTTAGGTGACTTTGTGTTTCCCAGATTGTATTTGAACATGTCCATGTTCAGAGAAATCACAGCAGCAACTCAGGAAGTACCTACACACTGAGCCAGAACAGCAAACAAGTCACAGATATTAATGGTCACATATGTCAAGTTAGGAGGAGGAGTTGAATTGTTGAATATGACTTTGTTTCTAGGTTTTAAACCTCAAATAAGTAATTGTGGTTTTCAATGAGTTTGTGAGGCTTATTTTGGGTGTTGACAACAATTCCAACTAAAATCTCTTGTTCTCTGTCTCAAGTCTGAGTTCAAGAATACTTTTTTTCATCAGCATACTTTCATGGAGGTGTCTGTCACCATAGTACCTAGACAGTCCCTACGGCAACAGATAGGAGAGATTAAATTTCTCCCTGGATTGTGCCCTGTTTGATCCATGTGTGGCAGGATTTGGAGAGTAAAATAAAGAAGAGGGCTGAAGAATGGACAGGGATTATAAGAATTGTGTGCTTGTTCAATGATTGAAATTTGGGGGATTGTCAAGGGAGGGCTTTATTTTTTTTTATCCTTTCTGAAAACTTACTAAACATTATGATGTTAGAATTGAGATACTCACAAAAATATCTTACTGATTTTCAAGGCAGGATTAAAAAAAAACTTTAAAAGGCTTCCTCATAAGAGAATATTAGATCAGTGTAAAGCTAAATTCATAGATGTTGTTATGTGCTGCCATTGAATTATCTGTGACTCATAGTGACCCTATACACAATAGCTCTGAGCTCTGCTCTATCCTGAGCCAATCTCACTGTCTCTGACACACCTGCTCCCTTTACCCCAGTTTCTGTGTCAATCCATTTCATCCAGGGTCTTCCTTTCCTGTGCTGTTCATCCACCATTTCAAGCATGTCCTTCTCCAAGGACTTGCCCCTCCAGGTAGCATATCCAAAGTACGTGATCCAAAGACTGGCCCCTCTGGACAACATATCCAAAGTACGTGATCTTCAAAATTATTGACTGCAGAGAGAAACTTGGCTTTACCTCTCCAGGACAGATCTGTTTGTTCTCTTGGCAGTCCATAGTATGTTCAATGCTCATCTAGAGGCCTTTGTTAGTGGTATATAGGGTAGGTTCATTTGCCTTTGTATTTTTTTAAATTTATGAATAATATAAACTTTTGTATTCTTTTCTATGAAAAATGTTTATATAAAGTAGTGATAATCAATGAGAAAAGAATTATGTAAACAAGAACATGCTTAAAGAGTGCTACTGAACAAAAGTTTGATATTCATTTAAGAGATTTTCGGGTTATGTATGTGTCTAACAGTATTGTACAGGTGAGCTACTTCATGAATTCTCTACACCTTTGTCACTGGTCACTAGCTAATTTCAATTCCATCATAGTTGGTGGTGTTGGTAGCGTCTGTGTAGCTGGCTCCTGACTCAAGGCATCCTATATAGAACAGGTGAAATACTGCCTGGTCCTGCACCGTCCCCATGAAGTCCATTGAACCACTTTCCACTGTCTATTGCGATATTATCAGTTATTACAGACAATACATTTCTTTGTAATAAACACCGAAAGTGTTTCTGTTTCCCTGAGCAGAACTTGACTGCCAAAGATTCTTAATTCCAGAACACAGCTGAGAAACCTGGCCTAGACAATGTTCAGAATGCAGTTCTAGGAGATTTCTCTGATTTTTAAAAACATTTTATTGACTTTCATACAATAGTCCAAATACATTGTGTTTGATTCTTGTACATCATGTTTTATACAGTTTACATTGTATTTAATACATTCTTTTATTAAATTTTTTTCATACAATCATTTAAAAATTTATTTTATATTGGTCTGCTTACAAAATTTGTATACATTGTAATTTACACTATTTTTTATTCACATTGCGTTTCACACAATCATTCCAATTCATTGTGTTTGGTAGAATGAATCACAATTGAACTATGCCCACCATTGCCTTATCTTTTCAGGTCTCTGTGTTGGATCTTTCCCATTTCTTTACCACCTCTCTCTACCCACCAAATTGTGCAACTCTGATTTTGCCCCTACCTATCCTCTCCCCTCTGTTCCTACCCTTCCTCCCTATAATCCCCATATATGTTTTACTAGTTAACCTTCTATTTTTACAATAATGGTCTTATGCAGTTTTTGTCCTTATGAGACTAGTTTACTCCGCATAATACTCTCCAGTCTCTCTCATAGAACCTTAGTATGACTCAGCTATTCCACTACTAGGAATATAGTCCAAGGAGATTAGAACTGAGACAAAAATGGGGATCTGTATAGCATGTCCACAGCAGCATTTTTTACCATTTTAAGAACATGGAAACAGCAGAAATGTCCAGCCACAAACAAGTGAATTGAGAAATTGTGGTACTTTCACACAATGCAGCACTCAAGAACAATAATTTCAAAAAATGCTCCATACAATCATTCTTATACATTATATTTTATATAATTGATTACTGTTGATCTATGCCTATTATTATCCTGTCTTTTCAAATCCCTATTGAATCTTTCCTGTGTTTCACCCTACCCACAAAACTCTACTATCCTAGTGATTTTTCCTTCTTCCTTTTTTTCCTGCCCCTTTCCCCTTTCCTCATCTCCTTTTGAACATTTATGCATGTCTTGCTCAGCTATCTTCCTGTTTTTACAATAATGGTCTCAGGCAGTATCTGTCCTTATGAGATTGAATTCACTAAGCATGATGCTAGACTCTCCCCTGTTATATAGTATTTTATGAAATCGTTGTTCCTTAATACTACACAGTATTCCATTGTGTGAGTGTTCCACTGTTTCTCTAGCCATTCATTTGTTAATGGATATTTGAGCTCTTTCAATTTTCTTGCTATTGTGAATAACACTTCTGTGAACATAAGTGTACAAACTTCTGTTCGTGTCTCAGTTGCCCTTGAATTCATACTGACTCGTGTCAACCCCATATGTGTAAGTGTAGAATTGTGCCTCGCAGGGCTTTTGGTGGCTGGTTTTTAGTAATAGATCACCAAGCACCTCTGGGGGGACTCAGTCCTCCAACCTTTAGCCATGTGTGCCAAGTGTTATGTGCCTGGGAATTGAACTTAACTTACAGCTGACCTTTCAGGATGTTTTTAGAGGCAGTAAATGGCATGGGAGAAGGTTGCTCATCTTTCTCCCTCAGAGCAGCTGGTGGACTTGAGCCACTTTCCTTTGGGTTGACAATGCCACTCCTTATCTGCTAGGACATTAGACTGCCCTATCTGGAGGTATACTTGACAGACAATAAAGTCCTTATATTTAAAGTATAGAATGTGATAGTTTTGTTTTGTTGTTGTTATGTGCACTTAAGTTGCTTGTGACTCATAGTGATCCTATGTACAACAGGTCTGAACCCTGCTCTATCTCAAGCCAATTGCACTGTCTCCAACACACCTACCCCCATTTCCCCAGTCACTGAGTCAATTAATCTCATCTAGTGTCTTTCTTGCTCTGTCCTTCCACTCTTCCAAGCATGATGTCCTTCTTCAAGGACTGGTCCATCTGAAAACAAGCCTGAAGTATGTGAGACAGCTTAAAAATCCTTGCCTAGTCTAAGGTCACCTCCAAGGTGCACCCTGGTTTCATCATCTCCAGGACAGATCTGTTTGTTCTCTTAGCAATGCATGATATGTTCAATACTCTCATCCAGCACAACTCAAAAGCATCAATTCTATCTTCCTTAGTCATTGTCTATATTTCTGATGTATAGCAAAGGCTATGGCCTGGATCAGGCATACCTTAGTCTCTAGATTGACATTGTTGCTCTTCAGTACTCGGGAGAGTCCCTGACAGGAGATTTTCCTAATACAATTTGTGTTTTGATTTCTGGCTGCTGTTACCAAGAATGTTGATTTTGGAGCCAGGTAAGCTGGAACTGTTAACAATTTGACTTCTTCATCTATCATGTGCTGCCTATTGGCCCACTGATGAGAATCTTAAGTTTTTTGATGTTGAGCTTCAATCCGTATTGAAGAATATAGTCCTTGACCTTCTGCAGCAAATGCTTCTGACCATCCTCAGTTTCAGCAAACAAGGTTGTGTTATCTGCATAACGCAAGTTGTTTATGATTCTTCCTCCAAAACTGATGCCGTTATTTCTCCTCATAAAGTCCAACTTCCTGGATTTTCTGTTCTGTTCTGTGTATAGACTGGAAATGTATGAAGATAGGATGCATCCCTGGTGTACACTATTCCTGATTTTGAACAATACAGTGTTTCCTTGCTCTGTTCTGATGACTGCTTCCTGGTCTATCTAGGATCTTCCTCCTCTGCATTCACCCTCCACTCTTCCAAGCATATCTTTCTTCTCTAGAATGGGTGCCTTCTTGTATGTTCCCCTTTTTTCTTGTTAACTGCTGTTGAGTTGGCCTCTCCTCATGGTGACCTTATACACAGCAGAAAGAAATTCTGCCTGGCCTTGTGCCGTCTTCATGACCACTTGTGGATTGGCTCATTGAGCTCAATAGCATTTTCATTGGCTGATCACCAGTACTTTCTTCCCAGGCTTTACTAGTCTGGAAGCTCTGCTAAAACCTCCTCAGCATGATGACCACACTCATGCTTAAACTGACAGATGAATAATGGCTACATATGAGCTGCCTTGGCAGGTAATCAGATCCAGGTCTCCTACATTGTACGTGAGAATTCTACCACTGACCCATCAATGCCCTTTCTCTTATAGACCTGTTCATTCACAATGTGCTCCTGGATCAGAGTCATCCCTTGTAGTACTTCTCAAATCATTTTCAGAGATAGAAAAGAATTATCTTTGTTTAAAATTTTAAATCTCCTGTAAGTCACACTTTGGTAAAATTTAAGAAAAAATACTTGAAAAGTTAAAAACACAAATAAATATGCATCCAAGCTCTAATCTTTTATTTAGATTTAATATACATGCAATTATTGAATTGCTATAAAATGCTTAATTTTTAAAAAACTTATCTCATTGCAGACCAGTAACAGAGTTTGTGCATCTCTGAAGATCTGGTACATTTATTAACATGCAGATTGTTTGAGTCCACCTCTATAGATCTACTCATAGGTCACCCTAGACCTACTCAAGGTCTTGAGTGTGGGACTCTATGCTAAATGCTTTCTTAGTGTTTCAAATGGTGACTAAGATTTGAAAGCCACTTATTGAGGGTCAACCCTAATCTTTGCCCTCTCTTCCCCAACTGATTTAATGCTGGACTTATTTCTAAAAATCTCTCACTCCTGCCTTTCTATCTTTTCTTCTTATTCTCTACCCAGTTTTCAGAATGTGACCTTTATGAGCCTTTGCTTGACTTCTACACTAATATTCCATATGACCCTTCTTGTCACTGTTCTTCTGTCACACAGAGGTGACCATGTCATCCATCCTTCCAATACCTTCATCAGAATCTTAGGGCTTCTGAATAAAACCAAATGCCCATTTTTAGGTCAACCTTTTTCCCCATTATATTTCTTTCACTTCTCCTGGTTTGCTTCTATTCAGTCAGCTAATCCAATCATTTGCTTCTGGCTTCCCATCATTTCACTTGTTCACACAGTACAAGTGCCACTTCTGATTCTAAGTTCTACCTGTCTAAAAATCCCAGCCCCAAAAGGATATGAACAGACGCTTCACCAAGGAAGACATTCAGATGGCCAACAAGCACATGAAGAAATGTTCAAAATCCCTAGCTCTCAGAGAGATGCAAATCAAGACAACTATGAGATATCATCTCACCCCAGTAAGACTAGCAAAATTTAACAGAACAGCAAGCAACAAATGCTGGCGAGGTTGTGGAGAGACTGGAACCCTTTTTCACTGTTGGTGGGAGTGTAAAATGGTGCAACCACTGTGGAAAGCGATGTGGCGTTTTCTCAAAAAGTTGCAAATAGAGATACAATTTGACCCAGCAATTCTACTAGTGGGAATAAACCCTAAAGAGACCATAAATGACATCCAAGTAGATATATGCACACCCATGTTTATCGTGGCTTTGTTTACAAAGCAAGGAGTTGGAAACAACCTAAGTGCCCATCAACAAACGAATGGGTAGAGAAGCTGTGGTATATTTGCACAATGGAATACTATGCTGCATTGAAAAACAAGGAACTCATGCAATATTATTCAAAATGGGTGACCCTGGAGGACATGATGCTGCGTGAGGTATCTCAGTCACAAAGGGACAAATGCTTTATGGTGCCACTGTTGTAGAATGAGGCTGACATCGGGGTGGGGGTAAGACTGAGAAAAACTGGATGAATTATGTTTACTGCATTGAAGTCTATGGGGGAGAGAATGCTTTAAAAGTATTCTATTTTAGGGCATTATGTTTATCATAAGAGTACAGAATGAGGGTTGCAGAGTGGATTCTATTTGGGGTTGGGGGTGGGGTTGGGGGATGTGCCAGGGGGATTGTGTACCAATGAGGGAGTTTTTCTTTTGCTTTTCAAGGAGAGGAGCAAACGGGGGGGGGGGGGCAGGAAGAAGGGTGCAACAGTGAACGAATGGAATTCCAAAATCTCTGTAGATGTTCATTGAAATGAAAAATAAATAAATTAATTAAAAAAATCCCAACCCCAATGCCATCTCACCAAGGGTTTTAAAAATTTGTTTACCCGCATGACATGATACTGAGGAAGAATATTTAGAACTTTTATCAGGAGGATTCCCAGACTGCAGAAAGCTACATTCTAATGTCTGTAGTGTGTTTGTTAATGAGATTTGTGTAGCTTAAAGGAAGACCTGAAGAACCTGGAGTTCCACTGTTGGTTTGCCTCTATATTAGTTTCCTATAACAAGTTTCTACACATTTGGAGGCATACAACAACACGAATTTACTCTCTTACTGCTCTGGAGGATATGAAAGTGTTGACAGGGTTGGTTCCTTCTGGAGGCTATAATAGAAGATCTGTTTCTTGCGTATTGCCTAACTTTCTGCTGGCAATTTTTGGAATTCCTTGGATTGGAGATACAGTAGTCCAATCTCTGCCTCTCCCCAGTGTGTTCCTGGGTCTCATATCTTCTTCTCCTGCCTTTTATAAGAACAGCAGACCAAAACCATACTTGATGTCATTGAGTTGATTCAGACTCAGAATGACCCCACACATTTCAGAGTTGAACTGTGCCCCAGGATTTTCGATGGTGATGACCTTTTGGAAGAAGACAGACCTACTTTTCTTCAGAAGAAAGAAGAAATTTAAAAAAAAAAAAAGAAATGCTCTGCATGGATTTGAACCACCAACCTTCTGATTAATAGTCAAGTACTTATAACCATTTGTACCACTCAGGAACTCCTGGAATTATAGGCACTTAATTATTCACCTTCGTAAATCCAGGATGATTTCATCTTCAGGACATTAATATTATTGTATCTGCAAAGGCCATATTTCCAAACATAGGTACCAGGAGTTAGGACTTGGACTCATCTTCATGGAAGACACAATTCAACCCATTACAGCTGCTCACCAGCTGTGTGATTTGGTGCAACTTCTTAGCTGTAAAACAAGGCAATTGATCAATGTAATCTATAAGATCCCTTCGACACCACTCTCTCTAAATCTAATTGAATGATGTTTTATTTGACACTACCCCACATCTACTAAGTACCCAGCATAGTGCCTGACCTGAATAGATACTGCTCGGATACTCAAATGAATGAAGATGATTTCTCTAATTTTCACCTCTTATTACTAACAAAACGAGACATCTGAATGAAAGAATTATAAACTGTGAAGCGCCATGCAGTGTGAGAAATGCTTATTAACTTCTAGTCTTAATTGTTGTGCTGTTGAATACATACCAGTGTATGCTGGTCTTATGTTTAATAGAATGGAACCTACACAATCTTCATGATTGTTAGTATGCTGCACTCCATTGTTGTGGCTGCTGTGCATATTGAATGCCTTTCAGCCTAGGAGGCTTGTCTTCCTGAATTGTATATGATGATATTTTTTAAAGATCCATAGAGTTTTCATTGGCTAATTTTCAGTTGTAGATTGCCAGGCATTTCTTTCTAGTCTTATTCTGGAAGCTCTGCAGAAACTTGTTCACCATAGATGACCCTGCTAATATTTGAAATATGATAGCTTAGCTTCCAGCATCATGGCAACCCAGAAGCCACCAGAGTGTGACAAATGGATAGGCAGGGATGGTTTAATTCTAGTTGTTGTGTACCATCGAGTCAGATCCGACTTGTAGTTGGCCCTCCACCAAGTTTTCAGAGGCAGTTAATCACATAAGAGGAGATCACCCATCATAGTCGTTCTTATTAAAAGAGAATATACCTTCTTCTTTCAGGGTTTATGCTCTAAATTTCTAGATGGTAGGAGGGAAACGACTTCAGGAGGAAGGAAGCAATAGTATTTTCCTCTCTCTAAGGTCACTGTGACTTTAATAAATATGATGAGGAGTTAGTAAGTACCATTGCAAAGTCTAAATTTCATTTAACTGGTTGTGGAGTGAGAGAGCTTGCATGGGAGAAGGCACATCACTCCTGCAGCAGGCACAGATGCAAAACACTTATCTTGTCAGGTTCTCCTGCAGGCAGCTTGCTAGGCTTATACAGAGAAGGTGTTAGACATTCTGTTTACATAAGTGCTGAGGGGGTGACATAATGTCTATTGAAGCAAAGTCACTTAGCTCCCACTAGGCAACAGGGAGCATTTAAAAACTGAAAGCAGATCAAAGCCACAGGCAAGGTTAAGATAGTCCTATCCAGGAGCCGAAAGGGGCGGCCAGGGGAGGGAGGGCTCTTGGTTGGCTGCCCAAAACAGACGTGCACTATTGCATCACTGTGTTTCCAGACCTCGCCAGCCTCCGCTTTCCAGACCATTGGTGAGATGAATCAGGCTGAATTGGACTCCCAGCAGCCAATCCAGAGAGATGGCTTAAGTGGGAATGAGTGCATCCAAATAAGTTGGAAAAAATGTCAAATCAGAGTAAGCACATACAAGATGAGATGTTTCTATTTTTATAGTCTGTTATGAATGTTAATTAAAATTCAACAGCTCTTCAGTACTTAAATTATGTATAATGAGACAGGTACGTCCTAGAATAGGGAACTCTTTTTTGTTGTTGTTCCACTGAAACTTCTCCTGTGTCCTTTTGGGATAGAAATACTTTCTTTTCCAGGATATATATTAGCTGTAGGGTGGAGGAAAGAAGTAAGAGAAGAAAAAGAAGTGGATGCAGACCTTAGAAGTGGCCAATACAGATCCTCTTCACATTTTGTTTGAAGTATAGGCAGTTGAGATGTGAAGATAATGTCAAACTAATATTTGTAAGTCCTGTAAAGTAATAAACTTAGGAGTCTTTTACTTTTCAATTATATACAGACATAGAGGAAGGTATATGATATTTTATGCAAATAATACACACCTTCTACATTTATCAGCCTTGCCCTCCTGCTATGAGATGTTCTTCTGTGTTGTGCTTGTTTTTAAAACTAAAGCATGAGAAATACATGCTGTGTAGTTGTGCTTGTGAAAATTCAGTTGGCAGACAATGTAGAAGGCTCGTTTACTTGCGTAAAATGTTGCTAGAGGCTATGGAGCTGACTACAACTCCTAACAATCCTAAGAACAATGAATCTGAACCCTGCCCCATCCTGTGCCATCCTTATCATCTCTGCCATACTTGAGCCCGTTATTACATTCACTCCATATTGTGTCAATCCATATCGTTCCCCTCCTTTGTTGACCCTTCCCCTTTCTAAGAATGACCTCCTTTTCTAAGGACTGGCAATGTATAATCCCTTTGTGCCCTCACCCTACTTAAATATGCAGGCATTTAAAAAAAATTTAGTTTTCATTTAGTAGTACGAGGGGAGTTTGTGTTATTGTTAATTGTTGTCAAGTCTGGCACTGGCTCAGGGCATCCACATGTACAAGGGAACAAAAGCTGCCTGGTCCAGCTCCATCCCTGTGAAAGGTTATAGACCATACCATTATAATCCATGAGGTTTTGATTGGCTGATTTGGGGAATCAGATCACCAGAAACACCTCTGAAACCTGTTCAGTGTCTTTTCAACGTGTAAGCCTCCACTAACAGGTAGGTGGTGACTGCACACGAGACACACTAACCAGGAACTAAACCCAGGTCTCCTGCATGGAAGGTGAGAATTCAGCTTCTGAATCCTATTGTTTTATTCAGGATGTACGTAGTTAGCGGATCTTGTCTATTGTTATAAGGTGTGTCTGAGTCAGGCCATAGCCTTTCCCATTACTAGCTATGCATCTGAGACCTCAACAATGAATAAGGATGACAGAGAAAAATAATTTCTGTCTTTGAGCTGATGTGTTGGAGAAGAGCATTGAACAGCCCATGTGCAACCAAGAGAATGAATAGATATGTCTTTGACAGGGTGCAGCTGGAGTGTTCTGTGGAGGCGAGAGTGATGAGGCTTCACCTCATATACTTTGGGCATGTTGCTAGGAGATATGATTCCTTGCAGAGAGATATGATGTTGGGAAGGGTGCAGGGTGGGCAAAGTAGAGGAAGACCCTCTGCCAGGTGTATTGACACGGTCACTGCTCTTGTGTGTTAGGGTGTGTGAGGATGACACAGGACAAAACAGAGTTCAGATCTTTTGTTTGTACGGTCACTATCAGTTATACTCTACTCAATGGCACCTAACAACAACAACTTTTTTTTTCTTTTCAATTTGGCCTGACTCTTCTTGTTAGGATCATTACTTACCTATGTCTATAGGATATTATCCAGTCACTGCACTTCCCTTCCGTCAGGGTCAGATGGCATGAGACACTGTTTAGTACGCTATATGAGCTGGTAATCATTTAGAATTCCTCCCCTCCCCAATCCAGAAGCCTTGGATTAAGGGCAGTAAAAATGCATGCTCATATTTTTGCATGTGCTTTGTCCATGTCTTTCAGATGGAGCAATATACTCTCATGACCCTTCTGGTGTGCGGGGCATAGTGAATAGGTAGCTGAACTCTGAATCCAAACTATGCCACCTCGCATCACTAAACACTGAGACTACCAGAATAGCCTGTTAACACTCCCCAAATAAAAGATGTCACCAAAACATTTCACGGAGATGAGGCGTTTATTTCCATGATCCTCTAAGGTCAACTACAGTACATGCTTTTTCCTACTGGGCAGTGAACACACTTTACCAAACTCTTACCTAAGTACTTTTTTAATTCTACAATGAATTCCTGGATTCTTCAGTTTTGGTTGCTGCAAATACTGTGTTTTACCTCCTCACCTTTTTGAGGAAGCAAATGAAAAGTTGCAGTTTATCCTTTACTTTTCTCCAACACCATTTTATAAAAATTTTCAAACAGAAAAATGGAAGGAACTTTACAGTGATTGTATCGATATCCTCCATTTGATTCTATCGTAAACACATATCTTTATTACATATCTCTTCCATTTTCCCATGCCTTTATCCATATATCAGTTAATCTTTTTGTTGTTAGCATGATGTGTTATGTTTTGGGCTACTAACTGAGGGACCAGCAGTTCAAACCCACCAGCCACTTTGTGGAAGAAAGAGGAGGTATCTTGCTTCCATTAAAATTTACAAGTTTCTCCTTGGAGCCCAGAATTTTGAAGCTCCATTTCACAAATTTTGGTAAGTGGTCAGGAGAGACTGGTCCTTGGAAAAGGAAACCAGGCTTGGAAGGGTGGAGGTACAGTTCAAGAGAGGAAGACCCCGGATGAGATGGATTGATACAGTAACTGGGACAATGATACTGTCTCAGGACAGGGCAGGTTTCAGAGCTATTGTACACAGGATCACTGTGAGTTGCAGGCAACTCGATGGCACATGATTTACAGGTTAAAAAACCCAAGAAAAGGGTACTATGAAATTGACTTAAAGGCAGTGCGATTGAGTTTATTTATCCATAATCCAATACAATTTTTTGGATGCATTTCAAAGTAAACTGTATTAAATTCTGATGCATTTCAAAATCAGCTAGTTTTAAATAACTATAACTATTTTTAAATATTTCTGCCTACATGTCATTAACAATTGTTTAGGTGAAATTTCTATTTTCTAAAATGCAAAAAATCTTAAATGTACCACTTGATGAGTTTTGGCATGTGTATATGCCTATTTAAACCCAGACTTCTGTCAAGACAGAGAGCTTTACCTTATGCCAGAAAGTTCCCTGGTGGTGCTGGTTATCTGTCCCTGGTATGTGAGATGAGAAGGAGACCTCAAATTTGGGACTGCCCTTTTCTAGTTCTTTCTTCCAAGGCCTCACCCCTTCCTGAGATGCACAGACATTCTGCCCTGTAGCTCTTCAGTGTAGAGAAGCTGGGTTTCTCATTGGAAGTCTAGCTGTCACGTCACTTATGTGCCACTTAGATTCTAGAACAGGAGCAGAGGACGTTCATGAAAGAAATTTGTAAAGCTCAAACATGGTCAATGCAGGAAAAGATAAAGCATGGATTTGGGGGTCTGTTCCAGTTATGGGAACCACAGCTATCCCGTGAATATGTCTAGTACTAAAAGGCAGTGCTTGATTGAGGTGGAGAGCTGTGCCATCATTAAGTTTAGCCAGCATAACAGTAGCCAATTCACTGCTGATGTCTAAATAATCATCATTTCCTGAAAACATTCCAGTCCTACAGGCCTGCAATTTTCACAGTACTATCATTTTCTCAAAATGGTAGTTTACATCTCTACATCAAGAAAACAAAAATCCCAAAAGGCCACAGTATAAATGAATGAAATATAATCTAAATGAATGACTGTATAAAACACAATGTGTATGCATGAAACACAATGCACATGAATGATAAAAAAATAAAAATCCAACAAAAATTGGAAGAATCTGTTCTGGAAAACAATGTGTTAGAATTTTGTAAATAAACTAGTATAATAAGAGTAATTTTTAAAAAAATCCTTATCACTGGACCAACGGGAACCATCAGATAGATGAGAAAGGATTCAGGTTGTTAATGATTTAGTTTTACTTGGATCTACAATCATGAACCCATGGTAATAGCAGTTAAGAATCTAAGAGAAATGGAGCGAGCTCTGGTGGCCTAGTGGCAAGAAGCTGTGCTACAATCCTGGACACACATGGTACAAATCCACCAGCTCCTCTACTTGAAAAGGAGGGGCAATCTCCTCATTCCCAATCGGATCGGATTTGACAGTACACAACAAGGGGAAAAAAAAATTAAAAGAAATGTTGTACTGAGGACATCTCCTGTCAAGCACATTTCCAAATTCTAAGAGAGAGATCAGTTTAAAAATTAAGGTGTTCCTGATGCATGATGTTTTTAATTGCTTATAAGTCTAGAATTTGGCCTGTGAATAAGGATGACAGAAGATGAGTCAATGTCTTTGAATTGTGATGTTGGTGAAGAGTATTGAATTACCATCAACAGCCAGAAGAACCAAGAAGTCTGTCTTAAATGAAGTGTAATCAGACTGCACCTTAGAAGCAAAGATAGTGAAACTTTGACTTGTTTGCTTTGGATGTATTTTCAAGAGGAACTAGACCTTGAAGAGAGACACATGCTGGGAAAGGCAGAGGTTCAGTGAACGAGAATACCATCAATGAGAAAGATGGACAGAGTGACCATCAAAATGTGCCTGTGCTCGTCAGAGATCATGAGGGTGGAGTGGACAAGGTTCTGTTTCACAGGGTGGCTGTGAGTCATTGTTGACTCAACAGTGTCTAGAAAAACAATAATAATTTTTTCAAGTTTAACAATGTCCTGTCAAGCATTACTCATACGCTGCTGTGTTATGATATTGTCCTAATCCTAGACTCAAATGAGAGGGACCTGTAGAAAATATGTGGAGATTGCTTCCTCACTCAAATTTTGTTGTTGTTTTTAAGTGCAATAGTGTCAGAATCAACTCACAGGTGGATTGACACGGTGATTGCTACAACGGGCTCTTGCATGTCAGGAAGGGGGGGGTAGCACAGGGCATAGCACTGAGTTCAGATCTTTTGTTCATAGGGTCACTGTGAGTCATACTTGACTCTGTGGCACCTAACAACAAACAACAACAACAATATGTTGTGATGTGCTGTTGAAGTCAAAATAGACACTTCAGCAGGTTTTCAGAGGCTGTAAATCATATGGGAGGAGACTACCTATAGCTGGTGGATTTGAACTGTGTGCCTTTGGCTTGATAGTGCAACTCTTGACTACTAGGCCATCAGAGCTCCTATAGTCACTAGGAAGATCAGAAATGCTTGCATTTACTGTGCGGTACCTGATTTTTTTTTTTAATATTAACTTTATCTTACTTGAATATCCTGTTTTCTATCCTGACAGTCATTTGATACTTCTCCTATAAAAGTAGAGTTATGTAAATTGTTTCATATCTATTTTTGCGATGTGATAAGGAAAAATATTTACTGCTTAAGCTCACTGGTAAATTATTAAAGAACCAATTACCTGATATCCTAGGAGCCCAGAAATTCCGTCTTTATCTCTGTGGCTATGCTTTTGGGCCCTTCTCTGAAGATGCACCTTTACCATGTATGCCACTGTGCAGGGCTGGAGTCTTTTTGTCAGTTGCTGTGTCATATAGAATCCAAGTGCATATGGGACAATGAGATTGTACCTGGTTGGCGACATCATTACCAGCTTTGACTTGACAATAGGAAACTTATTAAAATTACTTAAAGTAAGGGCCTATGGATCATGGAGGAGTCCTTGAGTGGCACACACATTTAAACACTTGACTACTAACTGAAAGGTTGGTGGCTCAAACCCACCCAGAGATGTAGATTGAAAGAAAGGCCTGACTATTTCTGAAAGGATCACAGCCACAAAAACCCTGTAGAAGTTTCTATTCCTCACACATTGTATCACCATGTGTTAGAATGGATAAGACAGCAACTAGTTATATTATTATATTATTTTCTGTTGTGTAGTGGGCATTGGAATCTTCTCAGGAGCGTGTTAAAAAATGTACATTCTGGGCTTTATGCTAGAGGATTTGATTCGGTGTGTCTTCTTGGGGACACAGCATCTACATTTTCAGAAACAACCTAAATGACTTTTTATCAAGTGGTTTGTAGATCAAACTTTGAAAACCTTCCTGTGAAGGGTGGGGAAGATTCAAAAAAAGCAGAGAGTGGTGCATTCCAGATAAGAAAACAGGCAGATGGAAAGGTATAAATTATGCTAATGGACAGGAACCAGAGAAAGACACCAAACCAAGCCAGACCCTCAGCCACTGAGCGGATTCTGACTCACCACAACCCTATACAGGACAGTGTAGAAGTGCCCCTTAAAGTCTTTAAGCTGTAAAGAGAGGAGAGTGCCTCATTTTCTCTGCAGGAACCCTGGTGTGTTTGAACCCCTGACCTTTTTGCTAGCAGCTGAAATATTAACCATTGCATTACCAGTGTTCCTCCACAGACAGATAAAGCCTAAAACCAAACCCACTGCTTTGGAGATGTTCTCAACTCATGATAACCTTCCCTCTGGCTTCCAAGGCCATAAATCTTGATGGATGGAGACTTCCCATCTTACTCCTTTGGAGCAGCTTGTGAATTCAGATCACAAGCCAGCCAAAACTTTATTCTTACTAGGATCTGACTGTTTCATCCTTTATTTTGTGGAGTGACTGGGGTGTTTGAACTGTCAACCTTTTAAGTACCAAACAGTTACTCTACTACACTACCAGATATAAGAAAGGAAGTTAAAGGTGGACAACAGGACCCTAGAATGTACTTTTTTCTCCCTGCCAGAGCCATCTGTCTCTCCATCCAAATAAAGCTTTAGAAGCCTGTTGGCTGCTTTGCAAAATTCTAAGGCTACTATGATATTCAGGTCACGTTATTTTTCGATCTTGCTAAGAGGAAGCAAAATGGTTCAGAAATTGAAAGCAAGAGGGGTATTTTTTTCCGTTTGAGTTTCTGAAAGTGTACAGTGCAGTGAGCTAGGTTGATAACTCCCATGGTGACTTTTTCAGTAACAATATTTTATTTTTATTGTTTGGCTGTATTTTACCAGCTTTTTGCTACTTAAATAAATGACCTATTACATGTAGAGTCTTAATGAAAGATCTTGAGATTTACCATCAGATTTTTTCATTTGAAAAAAAAACCCCATTAAGTCAGCAACCCCTTTATAAAAAAAAAATGTGGATTTTTTTCTTTCTTTGAAAGAAGGTGTAACAAATGAGATTTTTTTTCTGCTTAAAATGTTCTTTTTAAAACATTTTTATTGGTTTGCATATAATTGTTCCTGTACATCATGTTTTATACATGTACTGTGTTTTACGTATTCATATACATTGTGTTTCATTCATGTACTTTGTGTTTTTTATGTACCTTGTGTTTTATATAATCATCAATGTAATTACATAAAATGCATTGTATTTTATATAATTAATTACCATAGCTCCATGCCTATGATGCCTCTTTTTTCAAGTCCCAATCGAATATTTCCCAATCCTTCACCCCCCTCCACCCACCAGCCTCTGTTATTCCTGTGATTTCTCCCTTCCCATTTTTCTGTCCCTCCTTCTCCCTTTTCCCATCTCCTTTTAGTAATTTATACATATCTTGTATGGTTATCCTCCTATTATAACAATAGTGGTCTTATGCAATGTTTATTTTTAAGTGACTGAAATATCTCACTCAGTATAGAAAAAGAATTGGTACTTTCGAGTTGTGGTGCTAGAAGAGAGTGTTAAACATATCGTGAATTGCCAGGAGAACAAACAGATCTGACCTGGAAAGGGTGACACCAAGCTGCTCCCTGGAGGCAAGGACTTTGAAGCTTTATATCTCATACTTTGGACACATGGCCAGGAGGGACTAGTCCTTGGAAAAGAACATCATACTTGGAAAGGCAGAAGGACAACACAGGAGAGGAAGACCCAGGACGAGGTGGATTGACTCAGTGACTGGAGAAGTGGGATTCGGTCTGTCTGAGATGACGAGATTGGCTCAGTTTTGGGCAGGGTTCAGAGCTGTTGTATATAGGGCTGCTATGAGTTGTGAGTGACTAGATGACACATAACAACAACTTAATGCTCTCTTATCTCTCCCAAATTATATGTTAAAATATTGTTCCTCAGTGCTGCATAAGTGTGTGAATATGCCACAATTTCTCAATCCAGTTTGAGCTGTTTCTGTTTTCTTTCTGTTATTCAGAATTGTGCTATGAACATAGGTATACTTGTCTCCATTCATGTCTTAGTTCTGATTTCCTTCGGATACATTCCTAGCAGTGGCGTAGATGGGTTATATGGGATTTCTGTGCAGCTCTTTGAGGAATTGCCAAACTGCTTTTCACAGGGGCGGTACCATTTTACAGTGCCACCAGCAGTGCATAAGAGTTCCAATTTCTCCACATCTTCTCCAACATTTATTGTTTGCTGTGTTTGTTAAAGTTTACTCCTGCTGCTGAAATGAGATGGTATCTTGTTGTTTTGATTCGTCTCACTCTGGTTGCTAGTGATTTTGAATATTTCCTCATGTGTATGTTGGATTTCTCTACAGCAACAAAGAAACTACGGAAAAGGAAACTAGAAATGCAATATCATTTACATTAGCCAACCACAAGATGAAATACTTAGGAATAAACCTTATTAGAAATACAAAAGACTCTTATAAAGAAGACTACAAAACACTGCTATAAGAAACAAGAGGCTTAACTAACTATATGGAAAAATATTCCCTATTCATGGATAGGAAGATTGAATATTGTGAAAATGAGAGTTCTACCAAAAGCAATCTATAGGTTCAACACAATCCCAATACTGATACCAAATTTATTCTTCAAGAACATAGAAAAGACAATTTCCAGTTTCATTTGGAAAGGAAAGAGGTCCAGAATAAATAAAACTCTTCTAAGAAACAAAACTGAGGTTGGTGGCATCTCACTTCCTCATATTAAAACCTGTTAACAGCCATAGTAATCAGAACATCAGGGAATTGGTACAGTGACAGACACCTAGATCAATGGAACAGAATTGAGAATCCAGAAAGCAACCTGTCTCCCTACAGCGAACTCATATTTAATAAGGTACTAAACCCTATTAAATGGGGAATTTACAGCCTTTTTAACAAATGGTGTTGGCAAAACTGTATATCTACCTTCAGAAAACTGAAAAGGAGTATCTCACACCATACCCAAAATCCAATTCAAAGTAGTTGAAGGACATCCCAAACTATAAAGATCATAAGAGACAAAATGGGCACAGATTTAGAAGCCCTGGCCTACAGCATAAAGAGGTTTGTAAGTGGCCCAAAATGTTCAACCTGGAGAAGATAAAATCCATGAATGGGATCTTCTTAAAATCAAATCCCTGTGTACATCAGAAGATTTCTTCTGTAGGGTGAAAAGAAAGCCCACAGATTTGGGAAGAAACATTTGAGAGCATTTAAGATCAGGGTCTCATAACTAAAGTTTATAGAACATTATAGGGGCTCACATAAGGAAAAGACTGATAACACAGTAACAAATTGGTAAAGAGACAAGAAATAACTCTTCACAAAGAGGAATATTTGGATGGCCAATAGACATATGAGGAAATGTTCAAGTGATGAGAATTTTTTTTTTATACTGATTTACTTACAAAGTTTGTATACGTTGTTTTACATACCGGATCTTTCCCCTTTCCTTTACCCAACACTCCCTCCACCCATCAAATAGTGCAACCCTATGATTAAGACCCCCCTCATCCTCACCTCTTTGCCCACCCCTCCCCTCCTTGGATCCTTGTCGAATACTTGTTCTACAATAATAATGGTCTTATACAGTATTTGTCTTTATAGGATTGAGTTAGTTCACTGAGAATTTTTATAATTTAGCTCTACTTATTTCCTTTTCAAGGCAGGTTTCTAGGATCATCAAGCCTAAGTGTGGTTTCTGTGGTCGGATCCCTGTATGCGGTTCCTCTCTGGCCCAGTTCTGAGATGTGAGAGCCTATGTTCTCACTGTGCTAGCTATGGTGGAGGGTCCACAGCAAGATAGGGTTGGAATTACGCTAATCCCGAGTATGAGCAAAACCTCTCCTCATTGGCTGCAACCCAAAGCCCTATGCGTTTTTGGATTATTCTCTCCTCAGCCACATTAAGCTACATGTCTTTGATGTACCTAAAAGGCAGGCTTGCCCAAGTGGTATTGCCTCCTGCTGATACTTAGGTGAAAGCCAACACCATAAAAATGAATACTTTCCTGAGAGCACTTGCTCTACTACCTGGAAGCCTAGTTGGTCATGCTGCCAAATTGGTCCAAGAAAGAACTGGCTTGAGAAATGTGAAGTGTGTTCTCCTGGCAGAGGAATTGACCCTAACCCATCCTCATGGGGATCTCTAACTACTTTTAGTAGACGAGTCAAATACTTTAATTGGAAACTTCCAAGAAAAAAAAATTGGAGGAGGCACCTTAATTGTAAATTTGCTATGCTGTGAAAACCGTTTGGTTAAGAAATGGAATAATGCTAACTCTTTGACAACTTTCTTAGCCTCACTTTTCACTCTTCCATTAGCCCACCATCTGGATTTCTAGTAGAAAATGCTTGTTACTTTTCAAAAAGATTTTAAGAGTACAGAAGATATTTTGGATTGACACATACGTGCTCTGCCCAAGAATGAGATTGCAGCAAGATCTGGCAACCTATATTTGATGGGCACATCATTAAATAATATTTACAGATCTCAGAGGGGTAATCACAGCATGGAAAGAGCCGTGATGGCCTTAAAATGAGACATGGCTTTTATCCAGCAAAGCCACCTCAATAGGCCAATTATAGAAGAATTGGCCAGAAGAAGATACCCAAGGCTCGCCTTTTCAAGATGCATGCTTTAATTAGACTTCTCTTAGCTAGAAAGAAAGTAAGATATTTTTGTTAGTTGAACTCAACTAACTCATTGCCGTTGAGTCAGGACCAACTGATAGTTGAACTTCCAGCACATTTTCAAAAGGTTTTATAAAATCACACAAAATGAAATTGCCCATCTCTCTTTCATGGAGCCACTGGTGGATTTGAACCACCAGAGAGGCAATGAGCGTCGGGTTAGCAGTGCAACTCCCTACAGACTAGGCCACCGGAGCTCCCGAATTCTCCCATAAGTCAAATGAGACTGTTTCTCAAGGAGTCTCAGCTGGAACTTGATGGAATTGATAAAGATGGTGTAGAAGCTTAGAATTAATTTAAAAAGGTCCTTAAATGGTTTTTCTGTCTTTTTACCACAACTCCACTGTGGTGGTCTTCTAAGAGTTGCTTATAAGGCACGGATGGTTTAGTGGTAGAATTCCTGCCTTCCATGAGGAAACCCAGATTCAATTCTTGATCAAGGTGATCTCTTCAAGGGCAGCCCCCAAGCTGTCTGTCAGTTGAGACTTGCATGTTGCTCTAATGCCAAACAGAGCTAGTAAATGAAAGTGGACTAAGAGGGAAAGCATGGTGATAAGAAAATCAGTCACTGAAATCTTTATAGATTTCAATGGTCTGATCTGCTGTCCAACATAGAGATAGTACATGGCTGGCAGTGGTGTGTTCTCTTGTGCACGGCTTTACCCAGGGTGATTCAATGGCAGCTAACAACAACAACAACAGTAACACTGACAAGAGCTACTTAAACACCTGCGTTATAGGAAACTCATTCTTTCCCATAAAAAACATCATTTAGAGTTGTATTGATAGCTGATGGCTTTCTGTTCAATTTAATAAAGAATTTTTCACTTTCATTAAAAGTATTTTCTCTTGATCATCCTTTTAGGTAAAGAATTAGAAAACTGTTTTCAAAACATTAGTAAATGTTTTTAGCTTTGCATGTAAGATCTCTGCCCAAGAATGACATTGTAGCAAGATTTGACAAACTGGATTTGATAGCCATATCATTAAATGATATTTACAGATCTCAGAGGAGTAACCAAAGCATGGACAGGGCTATGGTGACCTGGTCACAACCACTCATCCATGTTGTTGTATTGCAAAGCTCAATGCCAGAAGTTGATTCTGACTCATACGACTCTCTACGGAATTTCTGAAGAAATGACTCTTCATGGGAAGAATCTGCCCGTCTTTCTCTCATGAAGTGGCTGTTGTTTTTGAACTGCTGACCTTTCAGTTGGTAACATGTTATGGAACAGTGCAAAACCATACTTAAACAAATAGTGACCACATAACAACAACAACAACAAGTATATGGTTATATTCCAATACAACTTTGCTTATAAAACCATGCGACCACAAGTTGTAGTTTTCTCACTCTTATGTTAGAGCTACATAATCTAGTCCCTGAATATGACTTTTGCATTTTTAAATCTTACATTTGTTCCCTAGCATACATACATGTGTACATAGGAGGCCATACGCTTCGCTGTAGTTCTTGAGGATTAATTAGGAAAGGTGGCTCAGTGGTAGAATTCACAAAAAACAGCAATATTATAAATGTTTGCAAATTCTGATAGAAATGAATTTGTAATCAGAATGACCTGCTGTTCTAAAGGTCTACAACATTTTTGGGATATGGATCTGTCTCTCTCTGTGTAGATTGCCTTTTGCCATTGAGTCAAAGCCAGCTCATAGCTGACTCCCCAGTGGGTTTCTGCATCTCTAAATAACATGGGAAGAGATTATCCATCTTTACTCCATGGTGTCGACACCAGAGAGACACATCCTTGGAGCTGACAATGAAACTTCCTTCTGACTTCTTATGTGTGTGTGTGTCTATATATACACACACATATATGTGTATTTACTGTATTAAAATACAAAATGTGTAATATACACAAACACCTATACACATATGCATTATATCTATATACATACGCACACATTTACCACCTGACATCAGCAATGATGTCCTTTATGACATGGCCTCTTTTGAATCCAGCTTGAATTTCTGGCAGTTCCTTGTTGATGTACTGTTCCAGCTGATTTTGAGTACTCTTTAGCAAGGTTTTATTTGCATGTGATGCATTTTTTTTAATGGTATTGTTTTATAATTTCCCATTTTTTTGATCATTTTTAAAAATTTTTTTTTTAGTGAGAACAAAAAACCAGTCAGCCACGTAGCTCGTCTTCCAAACTTCTTGGCATAGACTAATGAACATGTCCAGGGCTGCTTCTGTTTATTGAAACATATCAATTGATATCCTTTCAATTTCTGGGACCTTATTTTTTGTCAAGACTTCAGTGTAGCTTGGGCCATTGGTTCTTGACTGTGTTCTACTTGCTGAAATGATTCAGAGTTGACCAGTTCTTTTTGGTACAGTGACTGCGTGTTCTTTTCATCTTCTGTTGATGTTTCCTGTATTATTCAAGCTTTTGGCCATAGACTTCTTAAATTTACAGCTCGACTCTTGAATTTGTTCTTCAGTTTTTTAAGCTTGACAAGTGCCGAGTGTATTCTTCCCTTTGGTTTTCTGACTCCAGTTCCCTGTACATTTCATTATACTTTGCTTTGTCTTCTTGAGCTGCTCATTAAAATCTTCTGTTCAGTTGTTTTTTGTTTTGTTTTGGTTTTGTTTTTTTACCTCAGCATTCCTTCCCCTTATTTTGTCTTCTTTTTGTTCCAGTGCAAATTTATCTTCTGACACCCAGCATTGTTGATGTCAGTTGGATCTTGGTTGAAAGCAGAGATTACCAGAAAAATGTTTGTGTTTTATTATGTAAAGACATTTAACTGTGCATCAAATTATGGCTAACATAATTTGTTAGCATGAGAATCTCCTAATTATAAACACTTAATTATGATCATTCAAAACTTATAAATAGACTAAGAAGAAGTTGTCAAATAGAGCAAGGAAATACAGGGTTTATATCACAAAAGGTGTGCAATAAGGTTGTATCTTTTCTCCAAACCAGTTGTATAATGAGAAAATATTTCAAGAAGCTGAACTATATGAAGAAGAATGTGGCATCAGGATTGGAGGAAGATTCATCAACAACCTGCTTGCAGAAAGAAAGTGAATACAACTTGAACCACTCACTGAGGAAAATCAAAGCGTACAGCTTGCCTCTGGAAACTATGAACACAGAGAAACAATGAAGGTTATACAGGTATTCAGGTCATAGAGTTGCTATGAGTCATCTACAACTCGACCCAACTCTACTGCATTTAATAACAATAAACAACAGTTTAAGGTTCCAGTCTTTGGGAAATGGCATCATGCTGAGAGAAGAAGGTCAGAGAAGAAAATAAAATCCTCAACATGATGGATTGATACGGTGACTATAGCAATGGGCTTGAGTGTCTCTCCAATTGTGAGGATGGCAAAGGATAGGACAAGGATTAGATCTATTGTTCATAGAATTGCCATGAGTCATAGAGAGAGCTCTGTTGTTCTCGTGGATAGAAAATTATTAGCAAATGAAAGGTGGGTGATTTTAATTTGTGGCCCTCAGGTCTGGTTTAAATTGTTGTGGATCAAACATTTTTCTAAGTGGTATAGCACTGGTCTGTCCATTTGCTGTACAGTGATAAACTGCAAGGTGCTATAATGCTGAACGTTGGTGACACTGATTTGTCAAGTGCAAAAACACTGTCCATTGTGGACAGTGTTTGGTTGAGCTCCCAGGTAAAAATAGGCTTGGAAGGAGGAGTGGCATCCATTTCTGAAATAGCTTGCTTAGGAAGCTCTATGAACTTGGAGAAATGATGAAAGTTATACAAGTGTTCAGGTCTTTTGTTCATAGGGTTGCTATGAGTCATCTATGACTCAACAACACTTTAATACGTGTGCTCAGAAAATAATCTGTGAAGCTGGGCTCTATGAATAACATGGCATCAGGATTGGAGGAAGACTCAACAACTGCATTATGGAGGTGACACAACCTTGCTTGCTAAAGTGAGGAGGGCTTGAAACATTTGCCACAGAGGATCAAGGATTACAGTATTCAATGTGGATTATATCCCAACATCAAGAAAACAAAAGTCCTCAGCACTGGACTAATAGGCAACATCATGGTAGATGGACAACAACAACAACAACAGCTTTCAATATGGGTGATCAAAATGCAAAAGTCCTCAGCACTAACCTATAGGCAGCATCATGGTAGAGATGTAGAAAAGATTGATGTTGTCAACAATTTCATATCCACAATTAACACCAATAATAACAGCAGTCAAGAAATAAAAGAAATGTTGTACTGGGGAAATCAAAGGTATCGTTAAAGGTCTAAGGAGAAAAAGAACATGGATGTCATTTAAAAGACTAAGGTGCATCTGATACAAGTCATGATATTTTTCAGTTGCTTCCTAGAGATCCAAAAACCAGACAGTAAATAAGGATGACAGATGAAGAATTATATCTTTTGAGTTGTAGTATTGATTAAGATTATTGCATATATCTATCAACAATCTGCATTATGCAGATGACACAACCCTGCTTGCTGAAACTGAGGAGAACCTGCAGCGCTGCTGCAGTCGGTGAAGGACTGCAGCCTCCAATATGGATTGAGGCTCAGCGTCAAGAAGACAAAGATTCTCACCACTGGACCAATTGGCAGCATCAGGGTGGTTTGCTTGGCTCCATAGTCAACACTCTTGGCACCAGTAGCCAGGAAATTAAAAGGCACATTGCCATGGGAAAGTCTGCTGTTAGGGACCTTTGCATAGTACTGGAGAGCAATGGTGTCTCTGTGGAGACTAAGGTGCCTCTGATACAGGCCATGGTCTTTACTATCGCTTGTTATGCATCAGAGAGTTAGACAATGACTAAGGAGGATGGAAGGAGAATTGATGCCTTTGAGCTGTGGTGCTGGAGAAGAGTATTGAGGGTACCATGGACTGCTAGGAAAACAAATAGATTCATCCTGGAAAGGGTCAAATTGGGCGGCTCCTTGGAGGCAAGGATTCTGAGGCTCCGTCTAATATACTTTGGACATGTTGTAAGGAGGGATGGGTCCTTGGAGAGGGACATCATGCTTGGTAGGGTGGAGGGACAGCGCAGGAGGGGAAGGCCCTCTATGAGGTGGATTGATTCAGTGACTGGGGTAATTGGAATGGGAATGTCAGAGACAGTGCAATTGGCACAGGGCAGAGCAGAGTTTAGGGCTGCTGTACCTAAGGTTGCTATGAGTCGCAAGGGACTCGACGGCACATAAGAACAACAACATGTATCATCAACTGCCAAATGAACAAAAAGGTCTGGTTGAAGGAAGTACAATCAGAGTGCTTTTTAGAGGCAAGAATAGTGAAACTTCATCTCACTTAAGTTGCACATATTTTCAGGAGGAACCAGTCCTTGGAGAGAGACATCATGCTGGTGGGTTTTAACCTTTTGATTAGCAGCTGAATATATTTCACATTAGTCCACCAGTGATCTTTAATGTTCTTTTAGTTTTCTATTATTAAGCATTCTTGGCTAGCAAGTGGCACTTTGGACATAAGGAAAACGTAAGTGAACAAGTTTGGTTTTTTCCAATAAAGTGCAGATTATCATTATGATTTTGAATATCATCATCTATACAGGACACTGACTTATAGTGTAGATCTATGCCAGAATAGCTGCACAAAGCATTCTCACATGTTTTAGCCCTTTCCTTTACCTTTTCCTCTTTACTGATTAGCTTCTTTTTCAGGGTCATAGCTGTGCCAGATTCTCCAGGAATAATAAACACATCCACTGGCTCAAATTGGGTCAGTCAGGAATTAGAATCTATCACATCGTTACACAAGGAGGTAATATCAAGCTCAGAATTCACTTCACTGTTAAGATTTTGTATTGTAGATGTACTAGTAGTCTTGCTGATGTTAAAAAAAAGTTTTATGTTAAAAGTAATTTTAGAAAGAAAAAAAAAGCTTCAGTCCTGACCCCAGGTACCTGCTACTGACTTGATCAAATGATAACTGGCAAGCACTATCTCTTCTACAGTACATTTTATCACCTACCAACTTTTTCTAACACTTTCTTATAAGAAGTGTGAAGACATAGGAGCAAGTGAAGAAATGTGTTTGGTGGGAGAAATCAAGAAAATGCATTTTCTTGGTTAAAATGAGGTATGTGTTTGACTTGTGAGGGGGGTTCTTGTTCCTGGTGATCTGAAGACAAGCAAACTTCTCATGACTAGAAATTTAATACTTTAATACATCAGTGCCACTGGCATCTTTTATTTCAGAATCTGCATTTTAACGAAATATCTGGATGGTTCACAGGCACACTAAATAGAATTTGAGAAATGCTGTTCTGGGTCATAATGTCCCTTCTACCTAGAGAATAGCACCTCAGGGCCATCTTTGTTTTCAGAAATGCTCATATTACAAAGAGCTTGAGTTACTTTTTGGGAGATAAAATAGGGGAGAGATGTCATGCTTCCTTTTGACATTTATTGAGAATTTGTCCAGAATTCTACTGAATAATTACATTGAGCACTCTCTCTCATTCATTATACCATGTGAACTTTTCCACATAACATCACATGATACACATTTCCCTATAACCAACAAATTTTTAGTGTATTGCATATCCATTCATTTCAAACCATTTTCCAAATTTCCATTATGATTTTTCTCTTTGACGTGTAGATCATTTAGTAGTGTGCTGATTAATTTTGAAGTATTTGAGGGGATTAATTTTTCCCAGTTTAATTCCACTACAATCACAGAATATGCCTTTTATGATTTCAGTCCTCTTACATTGGCGTTTTACTTATTGAAGAACATACATTTTATCTTGGAAAATATTATCCTGTGCACTTAAAATGTATATATAGTCTATTCTTGTTAGGTAGACTATTGAATTAGTAACAATTGGGAAAACTTGATTTGATAGCATTCAAGTGTGCTACATTTTACTGATTTTTTGCCCATTTGTTTTATTAGTTGCTGGGAACATTGAAATCTTCAACTGTAGTTATGAATTTACTTATTCTTTTCAATTTTATAATTTTTTCTTTCATGTATTTCTTAAAGTGTTATCAGAATTGCTGTATCTTTTAGTAGATTGAGTCTTTTAGCATTATAAAATATCTCTAGTAATTTTATTTTTTCTGAAGACATCTTTGAAATTAGTATGGCCACCCTACTTTTGTTCAGTGTGTACATAGTATAATTTTCACCTTTTTACTTTTCTTGGAAGATTAGAAGAGAAGTATTAGAAGAGAAGTGTTAGATGGATCTTGGCTGAAAGCAGGGAATACCAGAGGAATGTCTATCTGTGTTTCATTGACTATGCAAAGGCATTTGACTGTGTAGATCATAACAAACTGTGGCTGACTCTGAGAAGAATGGGAATCGCAGAACACTTGATCGTTCTAATGCGAAGCTTATACTTGGACCAGGAGGCAGTCGTCAGAACAGAGCAAGGGAATACTGCATGGTTCAAAATTGGGAAGGGCGTACGCCAGGGATGCATCCTATCTCCATACCTTTTCAACCTATATGCAGAACAGATTATCCGGGAGGCTGGGCTCTATGAGGAGAAATGTGGGGTCAAGATTGATGGATGAATTATCAACAATCTGCGTTATGCGGATGACACAACCCTGCTTGCTGAAACTGAGGAGGACCTGAAGCGCCTGCTGCAGAGTGTCAAGGACTGCAGCCTCCAATATGGATTGAGGCTCAATGTCAAGAAGACAAAGATTCTCACCACTGGACCAATTGGCAGCATCAGGATGGATGGTGAAGAGATTGAGATTGTACACAGCTTTAGTTTGCTTGGCTCCATAGTCAACAGTCTTGGCACCAGCAGCCAGGAAATTAAAAAGCGCATTGCCATGGGAAAGTCTGCTGTTAGGGACCTCTCCAAAGTGCTGAAGAGCAGTGGTGTCTCTCTGGAGACTAAGGTGCGTCTGATACAGGCCATGGTCTTTGCAATCACCTGCTATGCATCAGAGAGTTGGACAATGACCAAGGAGGATAGAAGGAGAATTGATGCCTTTGAGCTGTGGTGCTGGAGAAGAGTATTGAGAATACCATGGACTGCTAGGAAAACAAACAGATTTGTTCTGGAAAGGGTTAAACCGGGTGGCTCCTTGGAGGCAAGGATTCTGAGGCTCCGTCTAACGTCTAACTTACTTTGGACAAGTTGTGAGGAGAGACCAGTCCTTTGAGAGGGACATCATGCTTGGGAGGGTGGAGGGACGGCGCAGGAGAGGAAGGCCCTCTATGAGGTGGATTGATTCAGTGACTGGGATAATTGGGATGGGAGTGTCAGCAACAGTGCGATTGGCACAGGACAGAGCGGAGTTTAGGGCTGTTGTACATAGGGTCGCTATGAGTCGCAGGCGACTCGATGGCACATAACAACAACAACAACAACTTTTCTTGGGGGCTGTAGGGGGAGTTAAAAGGAATAATAACAAATACAGTCGGCACAGCTCCCAAAATGTGCACACAGTCACCTCAGCCTCTACCCTCGTGACTAATTGTCCAACAAAGTTCTCAGTCCTGTCAACATCGGCTTTCTCCACCCCAAAGTCCCATCTCACATCCACTTCTCCAGCTTAGTCTCGCTGTTGCTGCCTTCCACCCCAAAAGAGTTGAGAGACATCTCTCTTCTCTAGCTAAGCAAAGAATTCCATCTCTTCTGGTGTGTAAAGAATTCCTCACCTTTTTACATTTGACTTATCTGTATGTTAGCTCTTTTTTTTTTTTTTTTAGCAATTTTTTATGTGGGGTGAGAAGCACATAGTTATTTTCCTATTTGCTGCTCTTGTCCTCCCCCACCCCCCAAAGCCATCTGACAAACTTTGGTTTTGCTTTTGGTTGGCGTTTTCAGATGATGTATATACTTCATGTGATTCTTATGTGGGTGGCATTAAATCTGTGATCTTGCAGTTTGTTTTCTCTTTTTCCCAGCTAGTCTTTTTCCTTTCCTCCCTCTTCCTCTGCTATCTTTTCTACTAATTGTATGCATTTCCTTCTCTTATTTTCCTGCCTCTACTAGTTTGTGATTTTTGTTGGTTTGTTACCTACACTTTTATGTTTTGACCCCTGTGTCTAGAGAGTTGTACTGCTAACCCAAACACCATACCTCTCTGACAGTTGTAGTCCCCGATCTGCTGGAGGATGAAAGATGATCAGTCTTGTAGTTAACTTGTTGACACACAACAACACTAACAGTGTAATTCTAAGTTGACTTTGTTTTTTCCTTTTAGCATTTAAAAAAGATTTTACTTTCTTTTTTAATTTTTATTTTATATTGGTTTGCTTACAAAGTTCGTATACATTGTGTTTCACACTATTCTTCATTCACACTGCTTTTCATACAATCATTTCCCTATATTACATTTTTTGTTTTGTTTTAAAATTTTATTCTGATTTATTTACAAAGTTGAATACATTGTTTTTCACAAAAGATCTTTCCTATTTCCTTCACTTCCCCCACCCAGCAAATTGTGCAACCCCATGATTAAACATCCCTTTGGATTCTCATACTCTTACTACAATAATGGTTTTATACAGTATTTGTCCTGTGGGTCTGAGTTAGTTCACTGGACTAATACTCTCCAGTCTCTCGCAAGTTAGGTGGTATTTTACAAAATCATTGCTCCTGTGTACTGTGTAGTATTCCATTGTATAAATGTACCACAACTTCTCAATCCATTCGTTTGTGGTTGGACATCTGGGCTGTTTCCATGTTCTTGGTTTATAGTCTGAGTGAGTTGCTGAGAAATCTGCTATCGTCTTTGTTCCTCTGTGCATAATGTGTCTTTCTGGATGATTTTTAGTATTAAATTTGTCTTTAGCAGTTTTAAAAAATATTGGTTTTATTTTTGTTTTTTTTGTTCTGTTTATAGCACAAAATATACCAGTGCAACACTTTTTACAATTCAGTGATAATGGTTATTTTCTTCAAATTACACAACCTTCCTTACTCTCCTTTTTCAAGTTACTCCTTCCCTATTAACATAAACTCATTGCCTTCTGTTTTCCTGTTTTATCTTTGTATAAGTAAAATTGTATCCATTTTGTTGTGGTTAAGAATATATACAGCACAACATACACAAATTAAAAGTTTCTCCATGATCATTTATTGACATTATTTACATTCTTTGTGTGGTATAACCATTCTCTAC
The DNA here is from genome assembly GCF_000299155.1 of Elephantulus edwardii. Classification (NCBI taxonomy): domain Eukaryota; kingdom Metazoa; phylum Chordata; class Mammalia; order Macroscelidea; family Macroscelididae; genus Elephantulus; species Elephantulus edwardii. Next base: position 14,939,214 of record NW_006399821.1, read on the forward strand.
CCTCTTTGCTCATTGTTTCCTCTTCTACTCATATAAATTCATTGCCCCATAATGTTGTTATCAAATCTTAGCTCAGCATTCAGATGGAATAAGTATGCAGACACGACACAATACTGACACACACCTTTTCTGATTTTAAGCTGTGCAGTATTTCTTTGTTTTATTCCAAGGACTCTTTCTTGTTATATGTACAGGTTATATATTAGCACAATGAAGTGTCCTGGAATTCTCTTTCTTTTCAATGCTATCTATAATTTATTCTTATCTTCAGAGTTCAATGTCTTTGTATATAGTCAGTAAAACACAGGTAAACCTCTTTTTGATATTCATATTTTATGTCAGCAATTAGGAAATCAAAAGATGAATTGGGAACATCTGCTCTCGGTTACCTCTCCAGAGTCCTGAAAAGCAACTATGTTAGTCTAAAGACTAAGGTGCATCTAATCCAGGCCATGGTCTTTGCAATTACTTGTTCTGCTTCAGAGAGCTGGGCAATGACTAAGAATGACAAAAGAAGAATTAATGCCCTTGAGTTGTGGTGCTGGAGAAGGATCTTGAACATGGCATGAACTGCCAAGAAAAAAAAATATCTTGGAGAGGGTGAAGCCAAGTTTATCCTTGCAGGCTAGGATTTTGAAGCTCTGTTTCACATACTTGGGACACGTGGCCAGAAGAGACCCAGCCTTGGAAAAGGACACCATGCTTGGGAGGGTGGAGGGACAGCACAGGAAAGGAAGACCCCAGATGAGATAGATTGATACAGTGTCTGATGCAATGGGGGCTGGTGTGCCAGAATAATTGAGACTGGCTTTGGACATGACAGGGTTCAGAGCTGCTGTACATAAGTAAGGTCCCTATGTGTCATAGGCGACTCAATTGCACATAACAACAACGATGACGTTTTGTATAGGATTTGGCTTCCCACAAATGGGTTAATTGCACTTCTTCTTTTCTAATTTGAATGTATTTTATTGATTTTTCTTGTCATATTTATCTGGCTTATTGTTATGTACCATTGAGTTGGAACCAACCCATTAGCTGAACCTCAGGTGGGTTTACAGAGGCACTTAATCGCATGGGAGGAGTTTATCCATTCTTCCACTGAGCAGGTGGGGGATTCAAAATGCCTGCCTTTGAGATTGCAGCACAGCTTCTTGCCACTAGGCCACCAGAGTTCCTGATTGCTCTGGCTAGAACGTAAAACATAATATTAAATCAATGTGGTGAGAGTGAACACCCTTGTCTTATTCTAGATTTAAAGGGAAAAGCTGTCACTCTTCCTCTGCTTAGTTTAATGTTGAGTGTTGCCTTTTCACCTATGCCGTGAGTGATGTTGAGAAACTTCTAATCTTCATTAAACATCTTGAAGGATATGTACATGTACAGCCAAGCACAATCAATAAGAGTGCATCTGAATTCCAAAATCAATCTCCATAATAGATGTGTTTCCTACTGCCAAAGGGGCCCTTTAGAGTAGTGAGAGAAGATCTTCACCCTGAAACCCACAGCGTCCCTTTTCAGCAGGAAGTAGCTAAGAGAATACGCCGTCCCCTTTTCCTTATGACTCAGGGTGAAGTCTCTCTCAGGGAGGAGTGATAGGGAATGGCAAAGGATACACTGACAAAGAAGATTAATCAGAACTGGCTTTGACAAGCACTGTGGCATTTGGACAAGAACAAACTGGGAGGAGGGTAGAGAGAATAGTGCAACAATGAATGAGTGGAAGCCCAAAATCTCTGTAAATGTTTATGAAAATTAATAAAATATAATTATAGAAAAAAAAAGAGTTTTTAAATAAGTTAGGATGTTGATTTTGTCAGAGGCTTTCCTTTTCATATAGATTTTTTTCCTTTCGTTTTTTAAATTTATTTATCTTTAGCAATTTAACATGTCCCTTTGGTGTCTAATTACATATTTTCTCCTAAGAGTTTTTTTAGTTTGTTGGATCTGCGAATTGTCAATTTTGAACTTTTCTTCAAATTATGAAAAATGTGGCCATTAATTCTTCAAGTAATTTTTCAAACTCCTCCTTTCCTTTTGGGATTCAAATTATAAATAGCTAGTCTGTTTATGCAAAGGCATTTGATTGTGTGGATCACAATAAGTTGTGGCAAACATTAAGAAGAATGGGAACTCCCAGAACACTTGATTGTGCTCATGTGAAACCTATACTTGGACCAGGAAGCTGTTGTATGAACAGAGCAAGGGAACACTGCACGGTTCAAGATCAAGAAAGGAGTGCATCAGGAATGTGTCCTTTCTCCGTACCTTTTCTTCTTATTTTTTTTCTCTCCATACCTTTTCAGTGTATCTGTGAAACTGATAATTCAGGAGGTTGGACTTTATTTTTATTTATTTTTTGCATATGAGCATTTATACACATTTTGTTTCATGGCATTACAATACACATGTAGAATACACACCCTTCCCATTTCCTCCCTATGATTCTCAATTCCATTAATCCACCTTCTGAGCTTCATTCTTGGGTAAATTCAGCCTGAGTGATCTTTCAGGCTTGATTGCTCTAAACACTGAGCACATCCTGGTGTTATTGTTCACCCTTCTGGCTTGCCTGTTTGTATGAATGCTGAACCACAGGGATGAATTTAGTTTCAGGGTCGAAGGCTGACCGAGTGTGTCATTGTTCCCTACTAGGTCACCAATCCTCAGCATTTTTACCCTTTTTAAATTAAAAAGTACGTAGCATCAGGCTTGGAGGAAGATTGATCAACTACCTGAGTTATGCAGATAACACAACCTTGCTCACTGAAACTGAGGAAGACATGAAGCATTTACAGCAGAAGATCAAGGACTACAGTCCTCAACATGGATTTCATGTCAGCATCAAGAAAGTAAAAAAATCCTTCTCCTCAAGCCAATAGGCAGCATCAAGATAGGTGGAGAGAAGATTGAAGTTGCTTAAATCCACTCAACACCCTTGGCACTAGCAGTCAGGAAAACAAAGATTAGTTGCATTGTGAAAATCTGCTGTCAGGGACCTTTCCAGACTATTCATATGCAAAAATATCAGTCTAGAGACTAAGGGGTGCCTGTTCCAAGTCATGGTCTTCTCAATTACTTGCATTTGAGAGCTTGACAATGACTAAGGATGACGGAAGAAGAATCAGTACTTTAGAGAAAAGTATTGAACACACCATAGACTATCAAGAGAACAAATAGGTTGGTCCTGGAGAGGGTGAAACCAGGTTGCTCTTTTGAGTCAAGGATTGTGAAATTCCATATCACATACTTTGGGCAAGTTGTCAGGAAGGGCCAGACCTTGGAGAAGGACATTATACTGGGAAGTGTGGGAGGAGAGGAAGACTCTGGATGAAATGGATTGACACAATGACTGTGGCAGTAGGGTCAGCTGTGTCAGAGATGGTTAGGGTGGCTCTGGGTGGGGCAAAGTTCAGAGCTATTTTGTTCATAGTGTTGCAATGAGTCATAGTCGATGGCACATAGAAACAACAAACAACAGATTGGTATTATCTCAAAGCTCACCAGATAATGAGCTAGGTGTAGGTCTGACAAAAACTCTAGATTTTTTTGCCTAAGTCCAGACAAAACATAAATACTATGCAGGCCACATCCCTGAAGAGACATACCCTTAATCAGAGAAGGCTAATGTGTAGTTACAGATATGCTGTATTAATATCATGTTGTTGATATGTGCCATAGAGGTGGAACCAACACATAACTGGCACTCCAGTGGATTTTCAGAGACAGTTAATCTCATGGAAGAGATTGTCTGCCCTCCCATAGAGCAGCTGGTAGATTCGAACCCTATGCCTTTGGGATTGCAGCATAGCTTTTTACCACTAGAAGTTAGAATTTACAACACCTAGAATACTGTACACATGTATCAAGTTTGTATTGACCCAATATTAACCATGACACTCCTTTCTGAGGCACATTCACTTCATTTCCCATCTAGTTGTTCTTCTGTCTTCTTGGAGTTTAGTCATAGATGCAAGTTCCCACCCACTGCCCTGCTAGGATTGTCATGCTTTGAAAGTCTGTATGTCTTAGAATTCTGCCACAAGTTGTCTTCAGGAAAGTAATTTGTGATACCTTCTGCTAGAAGAGCATATTTCCCTCCTTGAAAGTTTTACACATGAGAAAAGAAATCAGCAAATTATTATTTTTTATTAGAGAAGAATCCTTCCTAATAGAGAAAACAAGACTGAAGTATACAATGACACTTTCCACAAATATTTAACGCATTCACCTTGCACAGTTACATACAGCTCACTTATTTTCTGAATGCATGATTACAGCCTATATAGGTTCTAAAGCCTCTCAATGCATAATGTTACTGTCAATCCAACTTGAGTGGCTGCTACACTTTGACAAGATCATACTCTACATTATCCAGGGAGCTCTGGTGGCTTAGTGCTAAGTAGTTGTACTGCCAATTCAAAGTAACAAGGTTCAAATCTATCAGCTTCTCTGTGGGAGAAAGATGGATATTCTCTTCCCGTGTGAAAATCTGCCTCTGAAAATCTACTGGAGAGTTAGCTACAGGTTGGTTCTGACTTGATGGTTTATAACGACCTCACTACTCAGGCACTTGCAACTATTTGACATGCTCAGATGCTAGCAGAAAGGTTAGAGGTTCAAGTCTGCCCAGCAGTGCCTTGAAAGAATGACCTGAAGATCAACTTCTGAAAAAATCCGCTGTTGAAATCCTCTGGAGCACAGAGTTCCACTCCAAGACACACAGGGTTCCTCATGAGTCAGAGCTGCAACTGGTGGGTTACGATCCGGGCAGGAAGCTTGGTACAGAAAGAAAGGTTTTCACTCAAGGTTAGAAATAACTGGTAGAATCAAGAATAGATTCAGTGAACTGTGGCTCAACACTCATTCAGCACCAGGCGTTATTTTATTTATTTATTTATTTATTTTTGAAACCAAAAAAATTTCATCTGGGTTTCTACCAGGGCCTTTCACGACTTTACTAGATTTATGTTTTGGAAAGTGGCCCTACCGAGGGCTTTGGAACCAAGCCTATTTTAAAACAACATCAACAGAGCCCCTCTCTCCACTCCAGTGCCTTGTGGCATTTGTGTGTTAATTTTGACTTCTTTATGAATAGCTGTGGTTGATGGTGGTTAAGGAGGGAGCTTTTAGATGACTTAGAGGGGCAGGTCACCGGAGCCAGTGGGCTGGACCTGATACACAAAACAACTCAGCCTTTGGGTCAAGCTGGGCTTAATGATTTTGGTGTTCACTCTTTCCTTCAGCCTTGCTACAACCCCCTCAACTTCTTCTTTCTCGTATTCACATGGCCAGGAGAAGGTAGAGCCCATGACATTTCGGCTGCACCCACCTTGCCCACAGGTGCAGTAGGGTTGGAATAGAGGGGTGATGTATAAAATGAACATTTCACATGTAATGATCGCTACACCAAGGGCTCCTTAAGAGACTGTCTTATTTGTGTTCCTCTCCCCTTCCCTCCTCAGATTAATTAATAGACTTTACTTTTGGAACAAGGTTTGCTTCACAGGAAAAAAAAAGCAGATAATACAGAGATTTCATGTACTTACTCTAACCACCCTCCTCAGCAATTTCCCAAGCTATTAACAGCTGGCATTAGTGTGATACATTCTTTACTTTTGATGAACTGTGTGACTATATTATTATTAGCTAAAGTACATAGTTTCTACTAGAGTTCCCTTGAAGTTGTAGATACCTATGAGTTTTAACAAATCTGTGATACCATAAATCCATCTTTGCTGAACCATGCTGAATAATTTCCTTGCCCTTGGTCCACCCTACTAATTTCTCCTCACTCTAGTAGGTGTCTCCTAGAAATGAATGATGCTCTGCTGGCTTCTTATTGTTGTTATGTGCTGTCAAGTCGCCTGCAATTCAAAGCGACTCTATGTACAATAGCTCTGAAGTCTATCCTATCCTGAGCCAGACTCCAATATATCTACCCCTAGTACTCTAGTTACTGTATCAATCCATCCCTTCCATAGTCTTCCTCTCTTGCACTGTCCCTCCACCCTTCCTAGAATGGTATCTTTTTTCAAGGATGGGTCCCTCTTGGCCAGGTGCCCACAATATATGAGACAGAGCTTCAAAATCCTAGCCTCCAAAGAGAAACTTGGTTTCACCCTCTCTAGGCTAGACCTATTTGTTTTCTTGGTGATCCATGGTATGTTCAAGACTCTTCTCCAGCACCACAACTCAAAGACATCAATTTTTCTATCATCCTTAGTCATTACCCAGCTTTCTGATGCATAGCAAGTAATTGCAAAGACCATGGACTGGCTCAGGCGCACCTTAGTCTCCAGACTGACATCATTGCATTTCAGTATTCTAGAAAGGTCCCAGACAGCAGATTTATCTAATGCAATTTGCCTTTGATTTCTTGATTGCTGGAGCCCTGTGTTGATTGTGGAGCTGAGGTTAGCTTATCTGCTGTCTTAGTGATAAGAAACTGTGCTTCCAATTCCAAGGCATGCGGTTCAAATCCACCAGCTGTTCTCAGGAGACAAACGGACTATTTCCTCCCTTGTGATTAACTCCCTCTGAAAATCCGCTGAGGGTCAGCTGTGAGTTGGCTCCTATTCAAAGGTATTTAACAGTAAGAAATGAATGAGAATTCCTGTTGCTCCACAACCTCACAAGCATTTAGTGTTATCTGTATTTTAGCCACTTTACTTTAAATTTTGACCATTTAAATAGCTGTGTAGTAATATTTCATTGTTTAAATTTGGAATGCACTATTACTGGAATATTGAATATCATTTCATGTGTTTTATTTGACTTAATATTATAATCTTCTTTGTGAATGTGTCTGTTGATTATGTTTTCGATTAAGTGGTTTCTTTTCTGATTAGAGCCCTTTGTCTATTTTGGATACAAGTTTCTTATAAAATATGAGATTTTCAGATATTTTCTCTCAAGTCTGATGTCTGATTATGTCTTTTCTTTTTTTTATCATGCTTGCATTTTCACAATGTGGCGTAGTGCCTGGCCTACCACCGGCATGAAATTATCTTGAGTGGTTAAATAGTGTAAGAAAAGTTTTCTTTTCCTTTTTATAAAAAAGAAATATTTTCACTGCAGATTTGACTTGAAGCTAAGTAATTCAGGAAGATTTTTATTCTTTGCCCCCCCCCATCCATGTTAGTATCTACAAACTCTCTCTCTTCTTTCCTTCCTTCCCTTCTTTGTCTTTCTCCCCTTCTCTCTCCCCCCCCCCTTCCTCTCTCCCTCTTTCTCTCTTTGCTGTAAGTTGGAACTGGCTCAGGGCAGATTGTTTATGGTGTTTCTGAGTTTGTGTTCTGAGTATTGTATTTACTGTGTTCCTGTAAATTACACAGAAGAAGATTGTACATCTCCCTAAGGACTCCTTATGGGTTCTGCCATCAGAGCCCCCTGCTGCAATACTAGTAATGTCTTAAATCTTACCAGGACCCTGTTGTCCTAGGAAGACCATTCATGGCCACACAATACTCCCAAGCTCCCTGTAGAGAGGACCTGTCAGAGTGTGAGGTAAAATTGCAAGTTCTGCTGAAATTAACGAGCTTTCATCCAGTTGTTGCCACCTCATGGCGACTGTGTGTGTCAGAGCAGAGCTCCACACTGAGTGATTTCCCATGGCCAGCTTTTCAGAATGAGATTGCCAAGCCTTTCTTCTGAGGTACCTCAGGTTGGGCTGAAAGCACCAACCTCTCTTGGTTGGCGGCTGAGTGCTTACTTAACTGTTTGTAATTAGAACTCAGCCTTTTTTTACTGAGGACCTCAGCCACAACCCACCATGACATTTTGTTTCTAGTCCCGAGTTTGTCACTAACTAGATGATGACCCTGGAGTCACTTTCTAGATACTAATTCCTTCATAAGCAGAATATGTTTTTTGTTTGTTTGTTTGTTTAGAATATGTGGTTTTAAGGCCTTTTGAACTCTGTATCCAGGAGCCCCGATGGCATGGTGGCAAAGCTATCAGTTGTTTACCAAAAGGTCTTAACTTCAAACCTAACACCTGCTCTGTGGGAGAAGGAGGTGCAGTCCTTCAGGTGTTAGGGCTACTCTGTCCTTAGGTCACTATGTGTTGGCATTGACTAACTGACAGTAAGTTTGGTTTTAATTAACTTAAAATTCTAGCCTTGAACCTATTTTGAGTTTACGATAATGGATACATTACATGGAATTGAAGAAGACATTAAAACATTATGTGGTGGTGGTGATTGTTGGGTTCCATTGAGTTGAGCATGACTTACAGCAACCCCATGAATGATAGATATGAACCCTGTCCTCACAATCTCTGACATGCCCAAGTCCATTGCTGCAGTCATTGTGTCAATCCGCCTGGTCTTTCTCTCCTTCACTGTCCTTCCACCTTTCCAAACACAATGTCCCTCTCTAAGGAATGAACTCTCCTAGCAACATGCCCAAATTATGTGAGATGACATTTCATCATCTTTGCCTCCAAGAAACACTCTGGTTGCACCTTCTCTAAGACATTTGGTCTTTTGACAGCTCATGGGATATTCACGGGGTATTCTTCCTTTAAACCACAGTTCAAAGGCATCAATTCTTCTGTCATGCTCTCAGATTCATAGCAATTGACAGAAAAGGCCATGGTCTGAGTCAGGCACACCTTAGCCCCAAGACTGACACCAGTACTTCTCAATAACTCAGAAAAGTTGCTGAGTGCAGACTTTCTCAGTACAGTATGAATCTTGAACTGTTGACTGCTGGTACCAAGTATATTGATTGTGGATCCAAGTAAGATGAAGTTGTTGACAGCTTCATTCTTTGCTGCATCTATCATGATGCCTATTGGTCCAGTGGGTGAGGACTGAGTAGCTATAAAAGCTACAGTGAAGAAAAAGAGTAAAGAAGATTCATTTTAAAGATACAAGTTCCTTTCTTGATTGCCAAATAATTTGAAGTGACTTGAGCTTCTGTAATAAACTGAGACTAGACAAATACTGTCTCCTTGTTCCTGGGCCCTTTGGCCGAGTGCCTATGTCTGCATGTGGATGAAAAGGGATCGTCTCAAGCGTCGTGAAGAGCAGTGCTTTCCCTCCCCGACTCAGCTGCTGGGTGATCTGGACGGGTCATTAGTTCTCCTGGACCGTAGTGTTTTAACAAGTGAAAACAGATGTCTCTTGAATAAAGTGTACAAACAGATGTAAACATTTGAATACTTTACACTAGTTTCTGTGATAAAAGTTGTTGTTAGCATATTGCCCTTCCATTTGTTCCATTCTGTAAATGTTGTTGTTGTTGTTGTGTACTGTTAAGTCAGAACCAACCAATAGTTGACCCTCCAGTGGGTTTTCAGAAGGAGCAAATCACACGGGAGGAGACTGCCTATCTTTCTCCCGCAGAACAGCTGATGGATTCCAACCACATGCCTTTGAGTAGACAGCCAACCCCTTACCACTAAGATAGCAGAATTCTCTATTCTGCAATTAGTGGGCAGTAAGTTTCCAGTTAGTTGTGCAAAAATATTGTAAAATCATACATACATTGTTTATTTTCCAAACAGGATCAGTGGTACGAGCAGATCTGAGAGTCAGTGGCACATTTGAATGATCAAGTTGGCCCTTGCCATATCTTGAACATTAAAGTTACAATGAGAAATGTTAGCCTCTCTAAGACTCAAACTTTTTTCCTTGTTATATTCCCTTCTGTGTAACATTTCCCAAAGACTATCTTTGGATTACTTACACACACAGCTGTTTTATGTTGGAGTTTATGAGTCAGATTACTGCTACCAAAATGTTTGTGAAATCACTCCTTAAGTCATATATTTGCATCATGTACAACCTGTTTGACAATCAAAACATTATGCCCTTCAGCACTTGGCTAGTCATTATAGTAAGTTTTCCAGTAGGGTGTTCCAACATAATATAATTTGGCAGTAGGCAGAAGGAGCACAGTAAATTATTTTAACATAGAATTCCAAGTGCATTTCTCCTTTTGTCAAAGTGAGAGGGCATACAATATTCTGCAATAACACTCTTGTGATCAGTTCATAGAATAAGACCCTCCGTACAGTTGAGGGTAACCAACTGATGGAAGAATGGCCTGGGCTGGGATTTTAAGACACAGTTACTGAAGTAGTGAGCCAAGAGACATTGTCTTGGTGGTGGCTGTCTTTATTGTTGTTTGTCTTTCTCATTCAGCTCTTACCATCCTGGGTACCCATTGAATTTCCTTCAGTTGCTTTCAGCCAAACTTCAAGGCATATTTCAAATTTGGTTTCTTCCTTAAGCCTTTACTGACCTTTTCATATCAGACTCAAAAGACTTTTCCTTAAAAAATCTCCATAGCTTGTTATTGTGTTTTCTCTCTGTGAAGTTGTTTGCTAACTTTTCATTGAACTCACACATCTGTAACCCCTTGGAGGCAAGGCCTGTGTTGTCCTCACCTTGAACAGATGAAAGTAACTGACACACATGAAATGATATTATATACCATTTTCCATGGTCTAGACAGTGACTTTCTGAGCTGACATTTTTTTTAGGGTTTAGAAGTTGCACTATCAATCCAAAGGCACATTATTTGAATCCACTAGCTGCTCTGAGAAGGATGTGTAATCTCCTCCTGGGTGATTAACTGCCTCTGAAAACTTGCTAAAGGCTCACCTATATGTTGGTTCTGACTTGGAGCACACACCAACACCAGGTTTGTTTTAATGATGAATGACCCTTTCCAGTATTAGCTGTTCTTGTTAAGAGGTACACCTTCCTTTCAGGAGAACTGATTCTAGTCCAAGCCAATGTACTGCATAAGCAGCCACTGTCAGTGGAGGCTTGGGTTTTAATATGATGCTGAACAGATTTTAGAGAAATTCTAGACTAAGATGGACAAATAAAAAAGGCTTACCAATCTACTTCTGAAAATCAGCCAATGAACACCCCACAGATTGCAGTGGTATATTCTGCAAAGAATCTTGGGGTTGCTCAGGACCAGGCAGTGTTTGGACTCCTTGTGTGTGGAATTGCCAGGAGTTGGGCTGATTTGGTGGCAGGGTGGCCTAGTGGTAAGGAACTATGTTGGAAACCAAAAGGCATGTGGTTCATATCCACCAGTTGCTCTGTGGGAGAAACATGGACTTTCTCCTCCCATGCAGTTTACTACTTCTGAAAACACACTAGAGGGTCAGCTATGGGTTGGTTTCAACTTGACAGCACACAACAACAATAATTATAATAGCACTATTACTCAGGTGCTGTGTGGGTGATGCAAACATTTTTGCAGTAGTCTTTGCCTTCTTGGAGTTTACAGTAGGAAGCATATGGTTAAAAAAAACACAAACCTATAGCAAAAGCTTTATATTCTAAATGCTAGCTGAACAAGATAGTAAGTGAACTCTTTAGAAATATAGGTTACCTTTAATACATAAAACCCACCACTTTTGAGTAGATGCTGACCCTGCACCAGGTTTCTGAGAAGGATATGATCCATCTTCCACCTTTAGAGCAGCTGGTGGATCCTAAGCACTGCTTAGCAGCAAAATACGTGACACACAACGCCTCCAAAGTCCCTTAACCCTTCAAACTCAAACTCGTTGCCCTTGAGGCACAATGGACTCATAGCTGATCCTCTAGTGGACTTTTGGGAGGGTATAAACTGCACAGAAGGACATTGTCCATCTTTCTCAAGTGCCAGAGAGGTGCTGCCTGGTGCTAGCAGTGCAACTCTCTATGGACTCCACCACCAGAGTGTACGTTGATGAATATCTTTTCTAGCTCTGGACAAGCACCAACACATATATTTTAAATGGGTTTTTTTCCAGTGGCCATGATATGTTCTCTCAAAACGTTGATTGTGCATCTGCATTCTGACATTTCTCCTTAAGGGGATAAGCAATAAGATGATGCAAAGAACTGGATGATTGGCCTGATGTTTAGGCTGCCTGGCGACCCAGATGTGCAGCCAGCTGAAGTCAGTGTTGCAATTATGGTGTCCTGGGAGTCTGCAGGCGCGGCCTTGTAGCAACTGCGAGATCTAGACACAGCCCAGAAAATGGGACAGCCTGACCGAGGCCAAGTTTTCCAACTGACCTCGTAACTTCCCTGTGTTTGCAGCCTGCTGTTCTGATTGGCAAATCCTTGTGTGGATTCTGTAAGTCTTGGGTTAGCCCATGTTTTGAAGTACAAAGCATACATCTCAGAAGCAAATTTAGAACTTGGACAAAACCTGTGAATGTTTTCAGGCTTTGTGCAGTCAACCCCAGGGAAAAAATAATATAAAAGAGATCTCAAAAAAAAAAAAATTAAAATCTCAAGACATCCATTTTCTTTTAATCAGGAGGGTGATAAACATTTAAAAAGAAATGCAGTGATAAAATTCTGCCTTTTTTTTAAACAGAGAATAATTATCCTCTTCTAGGTGGTTTTATTTTCTAAAATATGTGTGTTTGTGGTGGGGGGAGGCCCTCCCATGAGAATGACAAAACACCAAAAACCAGAGGAAAACAGAACAAATATGTTTCTAAACAGGAAAGATCTCAAGGGAACATCCTCATTTTCTTTTATGTCCCAGTCTTTTAGCCTCATCCTATTAAAACAGTGCTTAAAAAGCAAAGTATTCTTGCAGAAAGCTGTTTGTTGCAGGGACTGATTTACCAGATTGTAAAGTGGTCTGTGGTCTTTGCAAGCTCTGTTTGCTTCATGCTTTTCATAGGAGAGCCTCTACTGGGCCCTCTTGACCATCCCCTTGTGTCCCAAAAAGGAGGACACGTTCTCTCTGTGGTAAGGACGCATCAGGCTCATGCAAATGCACTGTAACGGCTCTCTTTGCTCTGCTAAAAGCAACAATCAATGTCTGCCCATTTCTAGTTTGGAGCAAATCATCTAAGGTTACAAGACATGGTGGCTTCTTGCTGCCCACCGTCTTGGCTCATGTCAGTGGCAGATTATAATTGGACTACAAGGACCAATATACCATGCAGTCTGGAGTGGCAAATGCCAAGAGAAAAAGTCTGCTAGGTCAAGTCTGCATGTGTTGTGTCCCTTTCTAGTCCTGTAAACAAACACAGCTGTTGAGTGAAAGCTTCACTCAACAGACAACAGGGATGTGAGGCCCAGCAGGGGAGGGGTGGTTCCTGAGCTCTGAGGAGTCGGCTTCTCTGGCAGGGCTGGGCTCTGTCCCCCGGGTGCCAAGATGAGCTGGGTGAGAGGAGCGTTGATTCTGTATTTTCAGCGGAGGCTGTTAAAGTATGCAGAATGATTCATGTGGGAAGGCTTTGGGGGAAGAGAAGGCTGAAATTTCATCTGCTTTCCTCAAATTAAACCTTGTTTTATGTACAAGATCTTGGGCTGTCTTTTCTGGAGGGGATGGAAGGGAACTTTTCTCTTTCTCTGCTTGCTCTTGTTTTAAAGTAATCTGCAATTTTGAGAAGGCATTAGAAATTCATGTGCTCAACAGCCTATACTGTATAGGCAAATACTGCTCAGAATCCTTCTTGGAACCACATTCCCATTACTTTCCTCTGTTTAAAGTGTGATATGATGTCTGTCAAGTACAAGAAGCATGCTAGTAGGGTGGGCCTGTCATTGGCCATGTCAGTTTCTTGTTCTGATGGTATTATGTGGGCTTCAGATTTCTGCATTCCCAGTGAACCTGGGCTTCTAATTGCCTCCTACATTGTGTGTGAGGGTGTGTGTGAGCACACACGTGTGAGAGGTAGGCCCACACACTCCTGGACAATAACCACAGCAAAAAGAGGTCCCGAGATTCTCTGAAAGTAGAGTCCCCTCCTCCCTGGTGGCCATGGCGCTAACTCCTGGTGACCACATGTGTGTTGGAATAGAACTGTACTCCTCTGTTTCCAATGGTTTTTTAGAAGAACCAATCACCAGGCCTTTCTTCTGAAGCACCTCTGGAAGAACACAACCTTAGAAAAAATGTTAATCATTTGCACTACCCAATGACTTCCAGCTCAGGAAAACGTTTGCAAATCTTTAGTCCCTAGCAGTTTCCAAGTCAGGAGCAGTTGTTCAAATAAGTTATCTCTGTCCTTGGAGGCTAGAAGGTTCAGTGGTTCAGTTTCTTTGCATGCCCAGGTGGCAAACACATCCATCAGCTGGTGCCTCTCAGGGCCAGACAGTGCTGCCTCCCTCCAGATTCTTGGAAGGAGATGGTCATTTCTGGACGCTGGAACATTCCTGTTGTATTTGTATTCTGTGCCCTGCCATAATCAGATCTGGACTCTAGGTTTTCCAGACCACCCTGACCTCCTGACCCACTCCCTTCACTGCCTTCTGCATCTGCTTTTCAAGGCTCTGGTGTTTGCCACCTGCTCCTGAAAGCAAGTCCTGACTTATCACAGGACTCACTCTCAGCAGCAGGGCCATGTGGGCCCACCATTCCTTTGCTGTTGTTGCTTTCTGGTCTGGCTTCTTTGACAACAGTCGCCCCCCAGGCCCTCAGCTAGCCCCGTGTTGCTTAGTACCCTCTTTCCAGGCTGCTCCGGGACTCAAGGCTTTCTCGCTCTCATTTCTGCTGCTTGCTAGGAATGGCTGTTTTATTCTACCTCATCACTTTTTTGTTGCTGTTATTACTGCATGCTTCTTTACTTCGAGGGTAAAGAAATATTTCTCCCTCCCTAGAATTCCTTTAATACTTTAAAAAATAATTAATTTTATTTATGAGAATATCCACAGCCAAAGCATATTCCAAGTCAACACTTTCTACTTGCATGATTTAGTGACATTAATTGAATTCTTCCAATAGTGCAGCGATCTCATCTTCCTGTTAGTGTTTTCCATGTAAGCAGTTCAGTATCTCCTTTCTTTTTTTTTTGAATTTTATTGTACTTTAGGTGAAAGTTTACATAGCAATTAAACTTTCTGTTCAATAGTTCACATATGAATTGTTTCTGTCATTGATTGTAATCTCCACAACATATCAGCACCTTATTTTTGACCCTGGGTTTCCTGTTTGCATCCATATCTGAATAGAGCAAGGGAACACTACATGGTTTAAAATTAAAAAAGGTGTGTTGGGGTTATATAGTTTATCTGTGACTATTCAGTTTGTATGTTGAGCAAATTATTTGAGAAGCTAGACTCTCCGAAGAAGAGTGTGGCATTGGGATTGGAGAAAGACTCATCAAGAACCTTTCTTACGGAGATGACACAACGTTACTTGCTGAAAGTAGGGAAGACTTGAAACACTTGCTACAAAAGATCAAAGATTCATATGGAATTTCTATGTTCAGCTTTTTGAGGAAACCTCCAACTGCATTCCAGAGTGGTTGTACCATTTTACAATCCTACCACCAATATATGAGTTCCTATCTCACCACATCCTCTCTAACATTTAATACTTGCTGTCCTGTTAAACTTTGTCACTGCTGTTGGGGTAAGGTGATATCTCATTGTGGTTTTGATTTGCATCTCTCTTATTGCCCGTGATTTTGAGCATTTCTTCATGTGTCTATTGGCCATCCAAATGTCCTCCTCTGTGAAAAGTCTTTTCATGCCTCGTGCCCATTTTGTAATTGGATTATCAGTCTTTTTCTTCTGGAGGCCCAGGAGTATTCTGTAAATATTTGTTATGAGACCCTTGTTTGAGCTTGGAATACACCCTGAGAAAATGAGAAGTGAGGCATAAACAGAGACTTGTACACCAATGTTCATAGCAGTGTTATTCCCCATCACAAGAACATGGAAAGAGCCCAAATGTCCAAACACAAACGAATGGATAGAGAAATTATGGTACATCCAAACAATGGAATACTATGGAGCATGCAGGAGCAATGATTTTGTAAATTACTACCTAATGTTGGAGGAACTGGAGAATATTAGTCTAAATGAACTAACTCAGTCTGGTAAGGACAAATACTGTGTAAGACCATTATTGTAGAACATGTATGAGTATCCAAGGTGGGGAGGGGGAACAGAGGGGTGAGGAGGGCAGGGTGGGACTTAATCATAGGATCAGATAATTTGATGGATGGAGGGAGAGGTAAGTAAAGGAAAGGGAAAGATTTAGTGTGAAAAACAATGTATATGAACTTTGTAAGTAAACTAGAATAAAATTAAAATTTTGTAAAAAAAATAAAAGCACAGTGAATTATTTTTTTTTTAATATATCATTGGATTCTATTGGCCAGGATTTTTTTCAGGAATTTTGCATGCATATTCATGAGATAAATTGGCCTATAGTTTTCTATTTTGGTAGTGTCTTTATCTGACTTTGTTATCAAGGATATGTTTGCTTCATAGAATGAGTTTGGGAGAATTCCATCTTTTTCTATTTTCTGAAATACTTTATGTAGAAATGTTGACAGTTCTTCTTTGTATGTTTGATAAAATTCACTTGTCTAACCATCTGTACAGGGCTTTTTTGTTGTTCTTGTAAGTTGTTTTATAATCTGTTCAATTTCTTCTTTTGTAATGGGTCTGCTCATGTGTTGGATTTTGGTCTGTGTCAGCTTAGATAAGTTGTGAGTTTCTAAGTATTTATCCATTTCTTTTAGGTTTTCATATTTGTTTGAGGATGTTCTTGTTTGCTGTCTAGTCAAGTATGACTCATCACAACCCTATGAACAAAAGGCCTGAAACCTTTCTATAAACTATCATCATTTATCAAAGTTCATAAGAGTCGCCAGTATGTTTGAATATAGTCTCTCATAATATTACATTGTTAACTTTTTATTTTAGTTGGTTCTGTTGTAACATTGCCCCTTTCATTTCTTATTTGGATTATTTGTGTCTTTTCTTTCTTTTCCTTTGTTAGTTTTACTATTGGTTTGTTGATTCTATTGGCCTTTTCGAAGAACCAACTCTTGATTTTGTTGATGGTTTAAATTGTTTTTCTGTTTTCTATTTCATTTATTTCTGCCCTAATTTTTATAATTTCAATTTTTTAGAGAGTGTCTGGTTTTCTTGCTCTCCTTTTTGATTTGTTCAAAATGTTGAGTTAGAGAGTCAATTATAATTTTTTCCCTGCCTTTTGATGTGTTTGCTTATTGGTATAAATTGACCTCTGATTACTGCTTTGGCTGTTTCCTAGAGATTTTGGTAAGTTGTGTTTTCATTGTAATTTGTTTCAAGAAACTTTTTAACTTCATTTTTTATTTCTCCTATTACCTACTTATGAAGCAAGGTGTTCGTTCAGGTTCCAAATGTATGGTTTCATCTCCTTTATCCTCTTGTTATGAATTTCTAATTTTGTAGCCTTGTGGTCTGAGAAGATGCTTTGTATTATTTCTATGTTTTTAAATTTACTGATGATTGTCTTGTGACCTAAAATGTTATCTATTCTGGAGAATGTTGTATGCACATTGGAGAAAAAGGTATGCTGTGCCTTTTTTTGGGTGCCTTAGCTTATATATCTCTATGAGTTTGAGCTGGTTTATTGTGTGGTTTAATTCTTTCGCAAGTTGGTTAAGTTTCTTTCTGGTAGTTCTAGCTTTTCTTAAGAGTGGTATAATGAAGTCTCCAACTACTATAGTGGT
>NW_006399821.1:14957805-14981285 GCF_000299155.1 Elephantulus edwardii
TCATTGTTCTTTTAAATTCTGTGTCAGAAAGTTCCATCAGATTTTTTGGCTTTAGGAAATTAATTGATACTGTGTTACTTTTTGTTTGTTTTGATTTTTTGTTTTAGATATGTGTAAGGTGTGAGATAGCCTGCTTCTGACATGACATCGCTGTGGTAGAGTTTTTCACACCTGAGGCAATAGCAGGTTCTTGGTCTGAAGTCACTGCTCCAGAGGAGGGTGGGGCAGCTATCCTACCTGAGTTTCTCTCTGAACTTTTGACTCCAAGAAAGACTTGTTTCAGTTCAGGAGAGATATGGCCTGTAAGCTAGCAACCTCCTCTATCAGACAACTGCTGCAGCTAGGCCTACCCCAGGCCAAAGGAAGGTCAAGCTTTAAGAGGGGGGAGAATGAAATTAAATGGGTTCATCTGTGATACTATTGTCCCTGGCACAGTTCAGAGCAGTGGCAGCATGTCGTTGTCCAGATTTTGGGGCTAGGACATCCAAGTGGTGGAGCCAGATCCTCCAGATGATAAAGCCAGGTTTTCCAGGAGTCAGAGACAGGATTTCCAGGCAGCGGGAAGGGAATTCTAGGTGGCAGGCGGAGCATCAGGCAGCAGGGCTGGGACTTCCACACAGGGGGCTGGTGCCAGGCCTCCAGAAAGCAGGTGGAAACATCTAGGCAATGGGGCAAGGTCCTCCAGATGGCAGGCTCAGGGGTCCAGGTGGCAGGGCCAGGAGGCCTCCAGTCAGAGGGAGGGACCCACCAGGCAGCAGTGCAATTGTCTAGTGTTCCAAGCAAGAGACAAGTCCAGTATACACGGAGACATTTTTAAGGCAGGTACCTAGTTAATTGAACGGGAAGCAGAAGAGCGATGCATGGAAGTACTCCTTAAAAATAGAAACAAAGTCAGAGGCATCTCACTGCCTGATTTCAGATCTCACTACACTGTGGTCAAGATAGCATGGTACTGACACATAGACCAATGGAATAGAATTGAGAACCCAGAAATCAGCTCATCTACCTATGGTCAACTGATTTTTGACAAGGAGATGAAATCAGTTAAGTTAGGGGAAAAAAAGCCTCTTTAACAAATGGTGTCTGCAGAATTGGAAAAGTATCTGTAGAAAATTCAAGCAAAACCTATACCTCACAACATACACAAAACCAACTCAAAGTGGTCAAGGACCTAGGACTAAAGCAAAGGACTATAAACTTCATTTGAGAAAAGCTTGGAAGAACTCTAGAAGCCCTAATCCACAACATGAACAGTCTGACAAGCATCTTGAAAAACCTTCAGCCAAGAAAGACTAAAGTAGATGAATGGGACCTTCTAAGAATCAAATCCCTATGCACATCAAAAAGCTTCTCCAACAGGATAAAGAGGAAAGCCACAGACTGGGAAAAAATATTTGGTAATGACATATCTCAGTCTTAGATAAGGTACTTACATCTAGAATTTGTACAATATTCCAGCACCACAACAAGATAAACAACCCAACCACAATATGAACAGATGCTTCACCAAAGAAGACATTCATATGGCAAACAAACACATGAAGAAATGTTCAGAATCCTTAGCTCTAAGAGAGATGCAAATCAAAACAACTATGAGATATCATCTCACCCCAGTGACAATAGCAAAATTCAACAGAGCAGCAAACAACAAATGCTGGCAAGGTTGTGGAGAAACTGGAACCCTTACTCACTGTTGGTGAGAGTATAAAATGGTAACTCTGGAAGGAAATATGGCTCTTTTTAAAAAATTTGGAAATAGAGATACCGTTTGACCCAACAATTCCACTACTGGGAATATACCCTAAAGAAATCAGAACTGTCAGGAGAACAGATATATGCACACCTAAGTTTATTGCTGTGTTGATCACAATAGCGAAGAGATGGAAGCAACCCAAGTGCGCATCAACAAAGGAATGAATAGAGAAGCTGTGATATATTCACACAATGGAATACTATTCAGCACAACAAGGAACTCATAATATATTATACAAAGTGAGTGACCCTGGAGGACATTATGCTGAGTGAAAAATCTCAGTCGCAAAAAGACAAATACTCTGTAATATCACTGTTTCAAAACAGGACTGACATAGGGTTTGGGGGAAACCAGGAAAAGAGGGGATAAATAATGTACACGGCATTGAAACAGATGAGGGAAATAATTGTTTAAAAGGAACATATGATTATTATTTGCATGACAACAGTCGAGAATAAGAGCTGCATAGCAAAGTGGACTGAGGGTAGGTTGGGGAGGAAATTGTGCAACAATGAAGGAATGGAAATCCTAGTTTTTGTAATGCATATTCTTATATCTAGAATTTATAATATTTAATTACAATATATTAGAATTAACAATATATTGCTGTTGTTGTTGTTATGTGCTGTCAAGTCGCTTGTGACTCAAAATGACCCTATGTACAACAGCCCTAAACTCTGTTCTGTTATGTGCCAATCTCATTGTCTCCCGCAAACTCATCCCAATTACCCCAGCCAATCCATCTCCTAGAAGGCCTTCCCCTCCAATATTACTATTAATATAAATATAATTGTTCTTATAAAATTATATTTAATATTATTAAATTATTTAATTATATTACATATAGCTTTCAGTATGGATTACATCTCAGTGTCAAGAAAACAAAAATCCTAACCACTGGTACATTAGGCCATAATCAATAAACTTGGTAACAGCAAGTCAAGAGATCAAGAGACACATTACACTGGGAAAATGTGCGTTCAGAGACCTCTCCAAATTACTGAGGAGCTATGATGTCAGTTTAATGACTAAGGTCTGCCTGATTCTGGTCATGGTCTTTTCAGTCACTTGCTATGCTTTTGAGAGCTGAACAGTGATTAAGGATTACGTCACAAGAATGAATGCCTTTGGGATATGGTATTGGAGAAGGATACGGAATATCCCACGGACTGCCAAAAGAGCAAACAGTTATGTCTTGGAGAAAGTACAGCCAGAGTGCTCCGTGGAGGCAAAGATGACAAAACTTCATCTCACATACTTTGAGCATGTTGCTAGGCGAGGGTGTCCCTTGGAGAGGGACATCGTGTTTAGAAAGATAGAGGGTCAGCAAAAGAGGAGACCCTCAACCAGATAGATTGACACAGTGTCAAAAATGGTAGGCTCAAGTGCTTTGGTGATGATAAGGCTGGTACAGGACAGAACAGAGTACAGATTCTTTGTACATAGGGTTTCTATGAGTCATATGCGACTCGATGGGACCTAACAACAGCAACATCAAATTGTCTAATTAGTAATTCTTCTGTCTTCCACCCTAGTACTTAGCAAATAATGTTTCTTTCTCTTTGTAAATCTGTTTTTTACTTTTTATAATGGTGGTTTCGAACAATATTTTTTCTTTTGTGATGAACTTTTTTCATTCCGTGTAATGTCATCCAAATTCATCTATAATTAGGGTTCATGGATTCACCATTGCTTATCGTTGTGTAGGATTTCATTGTATGTATGTAGCTCAGTTTATTTATCCCTTCATTTGTTGATGTATATTTTGGTTGTTTCCATCCTCTTTCCCTTCCCCCCATGTTGTTTCTTCCTTATTAACATACATTCACTGTCCCCTACTATTTCTATCGAATCTTTTGAGTTGCTATTGCCAGCCTGGGCTCGTATGTTGTTATTGTTGTATGCTCTCCAGTTGCATCCGACTCATAGCTGACCCTAGTACTGGTTTTCAGAGGCTGTAAATGGCATGGGTGGAGATTTCCCATCTTTCTTCTGGTAGTGTAGCCGGTAGATTTAAACCACATGTCTTTGAGCTGACTGTCTAACTCCTTACCTACTAAGTCACCAGAGCTCCCTTTTGAGCTCACATAGATAAAAAGAACATGGTGCTCAAGGCCAACACTCATTACTAATTAATTTAAATTATTGTACACTTTAAGGTAATGTAACATTTTGCTCCTGCCCTTCCACCTGTTGCCTCTCTGAAGCTCACTATAACATATATTATGGTTATTTGTCCTTTTTTACCTTATTGTAGACTGAATACTAAGAGGCCAGATGTTGCCCTTCCCATTGCTGTGCCCCCGCAGTCCCTGCACAGTCATAGATGCCATGAAAAAACTGTGCTGTACTGATTAGATAGGGTAGTTCTGGAGAAATAGCCACACCTCCACCTAACAAATTCAATGTGTTAATACAGTGATGGAGATGGGGGAAGCAAGGATGATGTTACAGGCATTTCCTCATGGTGTGTGTGTGGGGGAAGAAATGAAGGTAGCAAGTTTGCTCTGGGGAAGAATGAAGTGGAATGAAGCTGTCCCAACTCTTCCAAACCTGTGCTTGCCAAATTAAGAATTACTCCAGTGGGGAATTGGTATCAGAACCTTTTAAAGACTCTCCAGATGATTCTATGGCTTGTGCATCAGATGTATTGACTTGGAGGTCAGGTTCAACACAGCTGTATTTGATCTTCTTATCGCTATTAAGAGGGAATGCTGGTGGCTTAGTCTGTAGAGAGTCGTGGTGTTAACTCAAAGGCTGCACTTCGCTGGCAGTTGGAATCCACTAGTGACCCTTAAGGAGAAAAATGAACAATGAACGATTGGAAACCCAAGTTCTTTATAAATTTTCATTAAAATATCAATTAAAAAATTTTTAAAAATGAACAATCTTCTCTCATGCAATTTAAAGCCTCAAAAACTTGCTGGAGAGTTATGAGTTGGATCTGTTGAGTTGATCCCTATTAAATATGACCTCTGCTGAAATTTTTATTTCTGCCTTTTCTGGCCTTTGTATTTTAAACATGAAAGATTTCTCAGCTCCACTCAATAGAAATAGAACATGAACTTTGTTTACAAAAAAGTGATTTGAATGAAAGTTTACGGAGCAAATTAATTTTTTGCTTAACCATTTATACACATTTTGTTCTATAGCACTAATGTCAATATTTACAGTGGAATTTCACTTTCCCACTTCCTCACTACAGTTTGGTTTTCATGAATCCTTCAGTACCTCTCTTTGTCGTTTCTTTCTTTAATGATACTGTACTGATAGGCTCTCTATTGTATTTTGCTTTTGCTTTCACCCTTCTTAGTATTTGTGTGGTATCTAACCACTAACTTTTATTTCTGTCTCCCTCCTTTTCCATCACTAGTAGCCATCCAAGAATGATTATATCCATGTGTAAATGTTTCTTTAGTTTTTATAATAGTAAAACCTGAAAGACTTTTCTGGTAAGGTTACACAGAAGTCACACATGGAAAAAATGTTAGAATGGGTTATCTTTAGCATTTTGGGATGACAGTGGAAAACCTTATGGAAAGTATTATTTATTTTTAAATAATAAGCATCATATAATTTAGAATTCAAAGAACACAGAAATATAGAAAAACAATCAAAACCATCAGTAAGACCAGGATCTGTTTTTTTGAAAGAGTCAGTAGAATTGAAAAACCACTGGCAAACTTAACAAAAGAGAGAAAAAAAGAGAGAAGACACAGATAACTCTATTAACAAATGATAGAGGTGACATCACAACAGAACCAGAGGAGATGAAATTGGTATCAGAATACTATCAGAAAAGCTATATTGTGATAAATTTTAAAACCTCAAGGAAATGGACAAATTCCTTGAAATCCATGCCTTACCCAGATTGAAAAGGACAGGTAGAGAACATTTGAACAGACCCATTACAATAGAAGACTTTGAAAAGGTCATAACAAGACTTCCCCACAAAGAATATAGAAACATACAATGCCAAAAGGTTCAATCCTATCAAGTAACCTGCAAAGAAGGATGAACTTGTGTCTTAAATTATTGTCTCTTTTTCTTGTCTTGCATTGTCTACAGCCTTTTTGTAGTTAGTATCCACCAAATTAGCCCCTGGCTCATGGTGATCCATGATGGAAAGGAATGCTGAGGGCCTGTGCCATTCCCATGATCCATGGGATGATTGGACTGTTGTATTCAATGGGGTTTTCACTGGTTGATACTTGGAACTAGATCTTCAAGCCTTTCTAATTTTCCCATCGAATAAGATGGAACCTGCTGAAACATGCTTAGGAACAAAGCAAATACAAGCCTACAAGCCTTCACAGACTGATTAGCGGTGGTTGCGTATTAGGTGTGTTAGCTGAGAAACAAAGCTAGGGCCTCCCATGGAAGGTGGGAATTCTACCATTGAACGATTGACACCCCCAGGACCTCCATAATAATATGTAATAGTGACAAAGGACATTCATGAAAGGAGTACCTTAGATAGCAGATTTCCTGATATTGAATTAGTCTTACATCCTGGAATAACTCCTTAGTAGGCTTACTAAAGTAGCATCACTAAAATAGCCCTGAGACTGGTATACATTTCTACTTTCTTGTCTTCTATTCCTGTGAATTTTTACTATCAGGATTATATAGTCACTTATAAAGTAGATTCATACAAGGATCTTGGCAGCTTTCTACTTCCCTTCACTTTCCTAACATCAAGGAATATTTAAGTAATTCTGCACAAATACATTTAAAGTCAGAAAATAAGTAACACTGTGATTTTTTTAAAGTAGTTGAACATACTTTTCAATTAAATGGACATTTATGTGCCTATTCAGGAAGCGCCCGTTGTGTAGTCTGTAGGGTTTGCATTTCAAAGCCAAAGGAGGAACCCCTCTGGTGGTTGGACTCCACTACTGGTTCCTCGGTAGAAAGATGGAAAAGCTTCCTATGAAGTTTACCTCTTCTGAAAACCCACTGGAGGGTCAGCTATGCATCTGTTCCCACTTGAAGGCAGTAATAGAATTGAAGTGCCTATTCAGTGATGCATGTTAGCTCACATCATTGCTAAATATCAAGTCTTTCTGGTTTGGTGCTAATAACAGTGAAAACATATTGCTCTCCTAAGGAATGATGGAAACTACAAGTAACACTTGGTTCCATGAAATCCTGGTCCTTGCCTCACTGAATAAAGACTGAATATCTGCAGAATTAGACACTTTTCCCCACATTTTCCTGTTGCTAAATTCTGGGTATTAATTAGTACTGGAGCAAAAGAAAAGGACAGAGACTGATGGATATGCCTATGTGCACTTAGACTCCTTATTCTTAACCTAATTTTTTATATATATTTTGTTTACTTACAGCCTTTCCTGATAAAAGGAGTTCTGGTGGCATAGTACATAGTCTGTCTGACTGCTAACTTAAAATGTTGACAGTTTGAGAAGAGATTGCACATCTTTCTCCCACAGAGAAGCTGGTGGATTTGAACTGCATGCCTTTGGGTTGATAGCACAATTCCTTACCATTATGTCACCAGAGTTCCTTAAATGTCAACAGTTTGAATCCATCAGCCTCTCCACTGAAGAAAGATGGGAAGTCCCCTCCCAGAACTGACTCATTCTAGATTTACTAACTCAGAATATCTTGAAAAGAAGCCTGGGAGATCTGTATATTTAACAATGACCCCTGGTGATTCCCATTAGTAGGAAACCATGGGAAGTAGTGATGCACTTAAAGTATATTAAAATCAACTGGAAGGGAGTGGGTGAAGGAATTAGGATAGATCTAGTGGGGACCTGTAAAGATGGAGTGATAGTGGACACAGGCCAATGATGATTAATTTTATAAAACATAGTGTATGGGAATGATCATATAAAACACATTGTGAATGAAAGAATATGGGAAACACCATGTATATGAATTTTGTGTTCAAACTAATATAAACTTTAAAAAAATCTATGTACTTGGGGAGGTGGGAGGGGTGCGGGGGGATTGTGTACCAGGGAGGGAGTCTTTCTTTTACTTTTGAAAGAGAGGAGCAAACTGGGGGGCAGGGGGAGAGGGCTGGGCGGGTAGAGAAGTGCAGCAATGAATGAATGGAAATCCAAATTCTCTGTAAATGTTCATTAAAATTATTTAAAAAAAGAAAAGAAAAGAAAAAAATCTACTGGAGCAGGGATTTTCAACCTTGACTGTCCATTAGAGTCAAGGGAGCATTTTAAAATACTCTCTATTCTTAACCTACAAGCTGAATCCCTCTCTGGAGATGGGACGTGGGCATTGATATTTTTTAAAAATGCATTCAGTCAGCATTTCAGTGCTAGCTTAGGCCACTAAATGTCAGTATTCTTGACAATTGACTGGTATTTCTTTCTCTTTTTTTATGAGAAAAATTTGTACATAGAATTAGCCAGCTAGACTCAGTTTAGTTAGATGGTCCCAGTTTTGCTGGCAACATCCAAAACATCATAGTCAAGAGCCAATTGAACGTATCCTTCTTTCCATCAGGCCTAATCAAGGTGTTGACCTTGGCCACAACAGTGTCACACAGCTTCTTTACAGCTGGTTTGATTTCATGTTTGTTGGCCTTGACATCCATGATGAACATAATTGTGCTGGTTTTGTCTATCTTCTTCTTGGCTGACTTGGGGAAAACTCGATGATGGCATAGTGGTCAGGCTAGTTTCTCCAGGGGACCCTCTTCCAGGGGTATTTGGGCTGACTTTGGAGTCTCAGCATCTTAGGTTGCCAGAAGTTGGGTTACATGAAGATCTTTTTCCTCCTCCTCCTTTTTCTTCCTCGTGACTGTGGACTAACTTCTTAACCTTTAGTTCTTTGATTTGGCTTCAATTTTGGGAGGTGAGGGGCTTCCTTCCTCATTTTTGGTGCCATCTTTGTAGAAAGAAGAGGGATGTTTCTTGAATTTAGGCTCACTGGAAAAATCATGAACAGGCATGGTTGAGGAGACCCTGTTTTTGCAAAATAAAAATAAGGCTGAACATCTTTCTGCAATAACTTTTTATTTTCTTTTTAAACCTCTGCTCTTCTTGGGTTTACTTCTGCTTGAAATCATAGGGATCAACTAAATGAACTCTCTGCAGAAAAAAAAGATGTATGTCTGTGACATATTGTTGTGTGCCATTGAGTCAGACCAACCCATGGCTGATCCTGTGGCAGTTTTTCAGAGGCAGTAAATTGCATGGAAGGAGATTTCCCATCTTACTTACATAGTAAATAATTACCATTAAGAATATACCATGGACTGCTAGGAGAACAAACAAGTTCATCCTGGAGAGGGTGAAGCCAGGCTGCTCCTTGGAGGCAAGGATTCTGAAGCTTCATCTGACATACTTTGGACGTGTTGCAAGGCAGGATCAGTCTATGGAGAGGGATGTCATGCTTGGGAGGGTGGAGGGACAGCACAAGAGAGGAAGACCCTCAATGAGATGGATTGATTCTGTCACTGGGGTAATGGGGATAGGCGTGTCACAGGCAAGATTGGCAAGGGATAGAGAGGAGCTTAGGGCTGTTGTACACAGGGTGTCTATGAGTCACAAGCAACTTGATGGCACATAACAAAACATAGTAAGTAATAAGTATTGGCCACTGTTATTATACAGAGCTCTGATGTATAGTCTGCAGTGAATTGAGCTACTAACTCAAATCATACCTGTCTGGCAGTTCAATCCACCACTTACAGATGAAATAAACTATAACTTCTAGAATGGATTACAGTTTAACATAAAGAAATAAAAAAATCATGATATCTAAAAAAAAACCCACACAACTTGGCAGTACCATTTCAGATAAGATTCTCATATCAAAAGTTTACAGAATCCTACAGGGCCTCCACAAGAAAAAGACGGATAGCATAATGACAAAATGGACAAAAGACATGGAACAAATTTTCACAAGGGAAGATATTCATATGGCCAACAGGCACATGAAGAAATACCCAAAATCATTGGCAATAAGAGAGATGCAAATCAAAACCACAATGAGATACCATCTCACCCCAGTAGCAATGGCAAAGTTTAACAGCACAGCAGGTAATACTTGTTGGAGAGGATGTGACGAGATAGGAACTTTTATCCACTGTTGGTGGAATTGTAAAACGGTATAGCCACTCTGGAAGGCAGTTTTTTGTTTCCTCAGAAAGCTGAACATAGAAATTCCATATGACCCAGCTATTCCACTGCTTGGAATATAGTCCCCCCAAAATGAGAACTGAGGCACAAATAGAGACTTGTACACCAATGTTCATAGCAGTGTTATTTACCATCCCAAGAACATGGAAACAGCCCAAATGTCTAACCACAATTGAATGAATTGAGAAATGATGGTACAGTTATATGCTGGAATCACTACCTAATTTGAGAGGGACTGGAGAGCATTATGCTGGGTGAACTAAATCAGTCCC
The DNA here is from genome assembly GCF_000299155.1 of Elephantulus edwardii. Taxonomy (NCBI): domain Eukaryota; kingdom Metazoa; phylum Chordata; class Mammalia; order Macroscelidea; family Macroscelididae; genus Elephantulus; species Elephantulus edwardii. The sequence goes on from NW_006399821.1 coordinate 14,967,963, forward strand.
ATATTGACAAATGATGTTTAAGACCATTATTGCAGACTGTGTATGAGGATCCAAGGGTGGAAGGATGGGAGCAGAGGAGTGAGAATGAGTGGGGGTGGGGGTTAGTCATAGGGCTGCACAATTTGATGGGTGAAAAGGTGAGGGAAAGTGGAAGAATCTGTTCTTGAATCAATGTATTAGAATTTTGTAAATATTTGTTCTGTACCATTGAGTCAGAACTGACCCATAGCACTGGGTTTTCAGAGACAGTAATTACATGGGAGGAGTTTGCCCATCCTTCTCCTGATGTGCAGAGAGTGGATTTGAACTGCATGCCTTTGGGATTGTAGTGAAAATTCTTACCACTAGGCCAATAGAGCCCCCTAATGTAATGACTGTTGTTGTTACCTGTCATTGAGTCACTTGTGACTCAGAACAACCCTATGTACAAGAGCTCTAGACACCATTCTATCCTGTGCCAACCTTGCCATCTCAAACACACTCATTCCCACCACTCCAGTCACAGAATCAATCCATCTCATCGAAGGTCTTCCTCTCCTGCTCCATCTCTCCACTCTCCCAAACATGATGTCCCTCTCCAAGGACCAGTCCCTCCTTGAAACATGCCCAAAGTATGTCAGACGAAGCTTCAGAATCCTTGACTCCAAAGAGCATTCCGACTTCACCTTCTCCAGGACAAACCTGTTTGTTCTCCTAGCAGTCCATGGTATATTCAACACTCTTCTCCAGCACCACATCTCAAAGGCATCAATTCTCTCTCTATCATCCCTATTCACTGTCCAACTCTCTGATGCATAGCACGTAATTGCAAAGACTATAGCCCAGATCAGGTGCATCTTAGTCTCCAGCCTGATGTCGTTGCTCTTCAGTACTCTTGAGAGGTCCCTCACAGCTGACGTTCCCCAGTGCAATTTGTCTCTTGATTTCCTGGCTGCTGTTACCAAGAGTGTTCACTGTGGAGCCAAGTAAACTAAAACTGTTAACTATCTCAATCTCGTCACCACCAATACTGATGCTGCCAATTGGCGAGATTTTGTTTTCTTGATGTTGAACTTCAATCCATATTGAAGACTGCAGTACTTGACCTTCTGCAGCAAGCACTTCAGGTCCTCCTCAGTTTCAGCAAGCAGGGTGTGTCATCTGCATAACACAGGTTGTTCTTGACTCTTCCACCAATGCTGATGCCACATTCCTCCTCATACAGCTCAGAGTCTCGGATGAACTGTTCCACATACAGGTTGAAAAGATATGGAGACAGAATACATCCCTGACGAAACCCCTTCTTGATTTTGAACCATGTAGTGTCTCCTTGCACTGTTCTGACGACTGCCTGTTGGTCCAAGTATAGGTTTTGCATTAGCACAAACAAACGGACAGGCACACCATTCTCAGAGGCAGCCACAGCTTGTTGTGATCCACACAGTCAAAAGCCTTTGCATAGTCAATGAAGCACAGATAGACATTCTTCTGGTATTCTCTGCTTTCTGCCAGGATCCATCTAACATTAGCTATAATATCCCTAGTACCGCAACTTCTTCTAAATCCAGCCTGCACATCTGGTAGTTCTCTGTTGACACATTGTTCCAAATGTTTTTTGATAATTTTCAGCAGAATCTTGCTTGCATGTGATATTAATGATATTGTTCAATAATTTCTGCACTCTGTTGGGTCACCTTTCTTTGGAATGGGAATAATCAATCTTTTCCAGTCAGTGGGCCAGCTGGCTTTCCTCCAGATTTCTTGGCACAACTTAGTGAGCACATCCAGGGCACTGTCTGTTTCTTGAAATATGTCAATTAGTATGCATCAACTCCTGGAGCCTTGTTCTTTTCCAATTCCTTCAGAGCAATTTGAACTTCCTCCTTCATCACTATAGGTTCTTGCTCATATGTTATTTCATGAAATTCTTCTGTGTCAGCCAATTTTTTTCTGATACAGTGGCTTCCATCTGCTTTTGAAACTTCCCGGATCATTTAACATTCTACCCAAAGTATATTTAAGTATTGCCACAAGTGGCTTGAATTTGTTTTTCAGCTCCTTCAGCTTAAGAAACGCTGAGCTAGTTCTGCCATTTTTATTTTCTGACTCTAGCTCTCTGCACATTTCATTATACTATCTTACGTTGTAATGACTAGAAAAGCCAATTTTTGGGGTTTCTGACACCGTAATACCAAAGACTGTCAAAAGAAACAAATCTGTTTTGGAAAAAGTGAAACCAGAATGCTTCTAAAAAGCAAAGATGATGAAACTTTGTCTCACATAGTTTGGACATGTTGTCAGGGGGAAACAATCCTTGGAGAAGGAAATCATGCTTAAAAAAGTAGAGTCAGTGAAAGATATGAAGATCTACCACACCGTGTTGACATAGTAGTTGAACAATGAATGGGCTTAGGCAAAGGAGAGATTGTGAAGATGACATAGAATAAGGCAGAGTTTTGTTCTACTCCATATAGATTCACTAGGGGTTGAAACTTGATGGCACCTAAAAATGGTCCATGGACAATGGTCCATTTTTAGATGCCTTCTTTCTTCTTAAGAAGTTTATCATTTACCTATTTGCTACCCTAGTTTTAATCTTATTTGAGCTAGAATTAATAGTTCTTTCTTCTCTGAGGGATGCCATTTTGTAAAGAAAGGCACATTAACCAATTGGTATTGGATGAATCAGTGGTAGAATATTTGTACTGCATGTGAAGATCTGAGTTCAATTCCAGCCAGTGCAGCCAGTGATAAACCTATAAATCACAACAGTCTAATGACTTGACAGTCCAATGACAGACATCTAATGACTGGGAATGACTTGACAGCCAAGAAGGGCCATCATGATTTCTTGGAAGTAAACAAAAAGAACCAGCAGTCTTGAGTATATTTTACCATTACCTTTGCTCTTTCCAGAGTCTCCCTCATTGCTCCAGCCTCACTGGCCCAGAGGAGAACTAGTTTTGAGTTGGGAATGAGTGTTATTTATTGGCAGGCTCTTTCTTGGTAGAATGAGTCTTCTTGATTGGAATAAAGGTCTTTTTTTCTTTTTGAACTTTTTATTTTATTTGGGTTAAAGTTTCCAAAGCAAATTGATTTCCCATTCAATAGCTTATACAAATTTTGTTTCAATCCCCACAACATCACAGCACTCTTCCCACTTCCTCTCTAGTTTCTCTGTCCCCATTCATCCTTTCCTCTTTCCCCTTCTTGAGTCCTGACCTTTGTATTGTCTTCAAATACTGCTCTTTTTTTGTTTCATGCAGTTAATTGTTTTGAAGGCTATTTTCCTCACAGGTGTTACTGTTTACTTTATAGGTCTGTCTGTTGTTTGTCTGAAAGTTGATTCCCTGGGGGTGAGTTCAGTTCCAGGCTTGAAGGATGACTAGGAGTTGCAGTTTTGGGGGATCCCACAATTTTCTATCAGGGCAGTAAGTTGATTGTTCTTTATGTGTTTGAATTTGTTCTGCAATGGGACTTCTGGATGCACAGGCAGCAGATCTTCTGACAAGCCCATCTATAGTGCCGCTCATAGCTTAACTCTTAGAGGCTCAGCCAGAAGCTCACTTCTCCAGTTCTCCCACAGTTTTAGAAGCAGTCTGGTAGCATAGCAATTAAGTGCTCATCTTAAAGTCCCTTTGAACATATTAGCTGCTCAGTTGGAAAAAAGATGTAGTAGTCTGTTTCCTGTAAAGATTAAAGTCATGGATCACTCTTTGGAGCACTTCAACTCGGTTTTCCAGAATATCTTCGAATCAGAACCGACTTGATGACAGTTGGTTTTTACTTACCTGAGTAAGGTCTCTAGGTGGCATATGTGAACTTTACACTGCTCTGAGATCACTCAGCAGTGTCATTCAGTAGAAAGGCTTGCTAGAACAATCTGTAGAAAAATCTGTATACCTAGAAATGATAACTGAGGGAAGTAGATGGATCCATTTCACTCTGTAACACAGGAAGTCACCAAGAGTTGCCTGAAGTTAAAGTTTCTAGCTTAGTTTCTGCTACATACCTCTGAGCCCTGCTGTGTTACCCCTAGGTTCTCTTCTGCTTTTATTTATAAGACATACAGGACACGTAGCGGATATGCCTCCCTCTTTCTCTATCTTCATTCTTTTCTTAAAATTGTCACTTTTTATTTTACATATTTTTAAACTTTTTCCTATGTTTAATTTTTTTAACTTTCGTTGAAATACTTATTTTATTATTTTTAAATGTTTGACTCAGAAAATATATAGTCATGACTGTGGAATGATTTGAACTCAATATGTTGGAAGAATTTATAACAATACACATACTTTGCGAAAGCAAAAACATACATCTTCCATCTCTAACTCAAGAGAAAAGAATTTCGAAAGTACTGGAAAAAGAGATAAGATATGCTTAAAGAGCACTGACTTCATGTTTTGTTTATGCTCATGCTGTGTGAAGATCCCAGAGTAGGTGTGATAAGATTGTGCTAGAATTATGTTCTTACTCTCTTGCCTCTGATTCTATCAGTGAAACTATTCTTAGTATCATATTTATTACAGCTTTATGCATAACAGCAAAGACATGGAAGAATCCCAAGTGCCCATCAATAATTGAATGAACAGAGAAACTTTGGTACATTCACACAATGGTAAACTTTGGTAAATTCACACACTCCCTCAGCACTGAAAAAACAATGGACTCGTAAAACACTACCCAACATTGATGAATCTGGAAGATATTAAAGGGAACAAATACTGCATAAGCCCACTATTGTAAAAATAGGATTGATTGGGTGGGGGTGTTGAGTGGGAAACAGTGGATAGCTAATAAACACTAGACTGGGATGGGTGAAAGGAAGGACAATCTGAAAGGGAAGAATGATTCGAAATTATATATATGACAATAGTCTAGAACAGGACAAACATCACAAAGAGAATTATGGGAGCAGAAGGGAGGAAAGTATGAATAAAAGGATGAAAACCAGTCTCTTTGTACTTTCACTAAAAAAAAAAAGTTAAGAAAATCTCCTGAAGAACTCCTTCAAAAGCAACACACACACACACACACACACACACACACACACACACACACACACACATCCTGCTTGAAAATCCAACATGTTTTATAGTGAGCAACCTTTACTGATAGGTAAGATTGTTTTATAATTGTTTTCTATCCAAATAGGGATAAGGTTGGTGCCAAAATTATGGTTTAGCAACATTGGATTTGAGGTCCCATAAGGGTGAGTAATTGCAACAGGACATTGTGAAGATCAAGTCGGCCTGCACTTTGTGGTTGAGTGGATTGCACACGGGTTCTTCTGTGGTTCTGTTCTGAAGGCTTTCACACTTTACAAGAATGTAAACCAATGTTTCCTAGAATTTCCTGAAGCAATTTTTAAACTTTTGTATGAAAAGTTTTAGTGACAGGTTTGAGGCTTGAGCAAAACCCAGGCACAATGATGTACTAAGAAACAACTCGACATGAAACCAGCTTGTCTTAGAAATATTCATCTTTTCTAACTCTTGGCCTTGGTTTTCTTCAGTGTAAACTGATGGGGGTTGCATGGATAATTCTTGAGCTTTTTTCTTTTTCAGTTTCTCCGTTTGCCCTCAACCTGGTTTGTGAGGCTGAGGATCAGATGCTTTGCACACAATAGGAGGGATGTCCTCTGTGCCTGTTGAGTTCAGATTGTTCTGACCCTCCAACTACCACACTCCAGTGACAGAGAAGTGGTCCCGCTGAGTTTGAGTTTAAGCTGTAGCATAGAAGTGTTTAAATTGGCCCATATCCACTTTCTTTGCCCCCAGTAGAGTGTGCAGTGTATCTTAGACATTCCCCAGATTCCAGGAGGCTCTTTACTCCCTCCTATTGTTATGAATTGAGAGTTTGAAGTCCATGGAAGGTGGAGACTCTAATGTGGGTTCTCAGCATAATTATTGGAAGGCAGCATCAGAATTCAACCCATCCTATAAAAGAGTTCAACATTTGCAGTGCTGCTTCACACTTCTATCTATTCATTTATTTCACTGATATTTATTATGTATTTGTTATGCCCTGGGTGATGTGAATGGTAAACATGCTAAGCTGCTAATAGAAAGCTTGGAGATTCACATTGTGGCTAACATTGAGAAGAGTGAGAAGCCAAGAACACTTGTGAGTGCAATAAATGCTGTTAAAACCATGTAAGATTATGAAAATGCAAAATTTTATATGCATGTATATTACATATATATGTAAATATATGTGTATGTAATTATATAAATGTGTATATATCTGTATGTGCATGTGTGTGTATGTGATTAACTGCCTTTGAAAACCCACCAGAGGGTCAGCTACGTGATCATTCCTCACTCAATGGTACACAACAACAACGTATGTATGTATCTAGATGGCTTCTTCTTGTTGTTGTTGTGTGTTATAGAGTTGGAACTAACCCATATCTGACTCTTTTTAGCACATTTTCAGAGGAAGTTGATTGTACAGGAGGAGAAAGCCCATCCTTCTCCAGTGGAACAGCTGATGATGTATTCTAACCATGTGCCTCTGAGATTGCTGCTCAGCTTCTTACTGCTAGGCCCTGAAAGCTCTTGATTGTTTATATATGTGTGTGTATATATTCACATTGAATTGAGAGATTGGAGAAGAGTACTGAATAACCCATAGACTGCCAAAAGGACAAACAAATCTGTCTTGGAGATGTGCACAGTGCTCCTTAGAGGCAAATATGGTGAAAAACTCTGTCTCATGTATTTTGGGCTTGCTGTCAGAAGGTATCAGTCTTTGGAAAATGACAGTATGCTGGGAAAGGTGGAGGATCAGAGAGAAGAAGATGGTTAACAAGATATATTGACACAGTGACTAACTATGGACTCAAACGTATCAGATAATGTGAGAATGGCACAGCATAGGACAAGGTTCAGCTCTGTTTTTTGGTGTTTTTATTTTGTTGTGTTTTTCCATTCATTCATTGTTGCACATTTTCCTCCATACTCATCTCCCAGTTTGCTTTTCTCTTTAAAAAGGTTTCTTCATTGTTTCACAATTTCCTCTCTCCCTCCCACTCCCCAGTCCATTTTTCTATGCACCTCTTATTCTGAACTGTTGTAATACAAATAATACCTAATCATAGATTTCTTTTAAACTTCTTTCCCTCAACTATTTCAATGCAGTGTTCATTATTTATCCTCTCTTTTCTTAGTTTCTCCCCAACCTCCATGTCAGTTCTATTTTACAACAGTGGCATTATGCAGTATTTGTCCTTTTGTGACTGAAATATTTCACTCAGCACAATGTCCTCCATGGTCACCCATTTTTGTATAATATTTTATGAGTTCCTTGGTTTTCAGTGCTGTGTAGTGTTCCATTGTGTGACTATACCACAGCTTCTTTATTCATTTGTGGGTTTTTAAAAAACTTTATACTAGTTTATTTACAAAATTCAAATACATTGTTTTCCAAAACAAATTCTTTCACTTTCCCTTACCCCCACCCATCAAATTGTACAACCCCATGATTAATCCCTCTCTCCCCCTGTACATCCTCATCCCTCTGCTTCCACCCTCTCCCATCCTTCTTGGATCCTTATACTCATTCTAAAATGATGGTTTTATATAATATTTATCCTTGTGGGACTGAGTTAGTTCACTCAGCATAATGCTGTCCAGTCCCTCCCAAGTTAGGTAATAATTTATAAAATCATTGCTTCTACGTGCTGTGTAGTATTCCATTGTGTGAATGTACCATAATTTCTCAATCCACTCATTTGTGGTTGGACATTTGGGCTGTTTCCATGTCTTTGCAATTGATGGGCACTCGAGTTCCTTCCATCTCTTTGCTATTGTTAACAATGCAGCAATAAACACGAGTATGCATGTATCTGTTTGGGTGGCAGTTCTAGTTTCTTTAGGGTGTATTTCCAGTAGTGCAATTGCTGGGTCAAATGGTATTTTTATTTCCAGCTTTTTGAGAAAGCGCCACACTGCCTTCCAGAATGGTTACACCATTTTACACTCCCACCAACAGTGAATAAGGGTTCCAGTTTCTCCACAACCTCTCCAGCATTTATTGTTTGCGGCTTTGTTGAACTTTGCTATTGTTACTTAGATGAGATGATATTTCATAATTGTTTTGATTTGCATCTCTCTTAGAGCTAGGGATTTTGAACGTTTCTTCATGTGTTTGCTTGCTATCTGAATGTCTTCTTTGGTGAAGTGTCTGCTCATACCCTGTGCCCATTTTGTGATTTGGTTGTTTATCTTGTTGAGGTACAGGAGTATTCTATAAATTCTATGTATAAGTCCCTTATTAGACATGCCATTACCAAATATTTTTTCCTCAGTCTGTGGCTTTAATTTTTAACCTTTTGGAAAAGTTTTTGGATGTGAATAGGAATTTAATTCTTAGAAGATTCATCTATTCTGTCTTGGTTGTAGAATTTCCAGGATACTTGGGAAACTGTTCATGTTATGAATTAGGGCTTCAACATTCTGCCATTCTTTTCTCTGATGATTCTTCCAAGGTTTCCTCTGAGTTTATCATACTTGGTTTTACTCCTAGATCCTTGATCGACTTTGAGTTGTTTTTTGTGTATAGTGTGAGGTGTGGGTCTTGCTTGAGTTTTCTACAGATTAGTTTTCCAATTATGCCAACACCATTTGTTTTCATGTCCCCATTTAACTGATTTCATCTTGTCAAAAATCAGTTGACCATAGATAGATGAGCTGATTTCTGGGTTTTCAATTCTACTCCATTGATCTATGTGTCTGTCACTGTAATCAGTACCATTCTGTCTTGACCACCAGGGCTGTGTAGGATTTGAGATCAGGCAGTGAGATGTCTCCTACTTTGTTTCTCTTTTTCAGGAGTTCTTTGCTTATTTGGGGTCTCTTTTTATTCCAGATGAACTTGGAAATTTCCTTTTCTATCTTGTTGATGAATGGAATTGGTATTTGTATTGGAATTGCATTGAACTTGTAAATTGCCTTTGGTTGAATTGTAATTTTCACAATATTGAGTCTTCCTTTCCAAGAGCATGGTATATTCTCCCATTTCTCCAGGTCTCTTTGCTTCTTGTAGTAATGTTTTGTAATTTTTTTTAAAAAATAGGTCTTTTCTGTTTCTAGTTTGATTTACCTCCTAGTATGTAATCTTGTGATTAGCTATTGTGATGAGTACTATTTTTCTTAGGTCCAGTCTATATTTTCTTTGTCACTGTAGAGAAATCCAATTGATTTTTTTATGTTGATCTTGTATCCTGCCACTTTGCTGAATTGGTTGACTATGTCCAGTAGTTTTCTCACTGAGTCTTTAGGGTTTTCTAAGTATACTATCATAACATTTGCATATTGAGATAATTTCAACTCCTCTTTTTGCCAATTTGGATAGAGTCATTATGTGTGGTAGTTGATGATAGCATCCAAGAACAATTGCCATTAAGGAACTCTGAAGGCCACAGGTAAAGAGCAGTTCTGTCATCTTAAAGGCACACAGTTCAAGTCCACTACCTGCTCTACAGGGGAAAGATGCACAGTCTCCACCTATGTGATTTTGTGCCTCTGAGAACACACTAGAGGGTCATCTATGAGTCAGTTCCAACTCAATGGTATACCACAACACCAGTTGTGTATTTATTACTAAAAACCAAACCAAACCACTTAAGAGCAGTTGAAATTGGAGGAATATTTGCACCATGATTACTGCTTTGGTAACAGCAAGAGAGGTGGTAAGAGGTAATTATAAGATATGGGCCTCATGCCAGCTGTCATAATACAGGTTGCCACCACATACCTCTGTGTAGTCATCAAGGTAAATCACAACTTAGTTGTTTGTTATACCCTACAGCTACTAAAGTGACAGGAAGATGCTACTGCCAGAGACCTGGACCATTTTCCATTTTTTTTCATTTGCTATTTTTCAAGTGTATAAAGAAAACTCTTGTGTTGCCATTGATAGTCCTTTTATATATATACAGAAAGTCCTGGTGTTATAGTTCATAGTGAGTTGTGTTGCTAACTCAAAGGCAGTGTATTTTCTCTGGCTGTTTAAATGCACAAGGTATTTTGTGAAAGAAAAGTGGACAGTCTCCTTCTGTGTGATTTACAGCCTTTGAAAGCCCATTGGAGGGTCAGCTATGAGTAGTTTGAGTCAATGGCAATAAATGTGTGTTGTATATATACAAAATAACTATTAATCATCTTAACATTCAAAGTTTTTTCACCTTGAATGACATGGATTTTTTAAATTCTAAAAATATTGTCTTTTCCTTTAAAAAAATAAAATGAAGCACCTCTCTCCCTCCTTCTCCACTTCCCATCCATACCACTGTAATGATAGCTTTAGGACCACAAGAATTAGAAGAAGTAGAAGCATGGGATGGGATGTGTAATCTAAGTATGTGGAGATCTGGAGATAGTGTAGTCCAAGGAGACTTGTTTAGGCTCCAACTTCTGGCTAGTCATGAGATGAGAACAGAACTTGAACCTTTAAACTGCCAATTTAGTTTTCTATTTTCTTCTCCCATGGGCATACATATACTTGGAAGATTCCTGAGTTATAGAGAACACAAAGGTCTTTCTGGACCCATTATTTCCTTATTAAAACAAACAGGCATGGCTATGTTGTCACACAGTGAAAATTTCATTTTAGTAAACTTTTTACTAACATGTAATAGTAAAAAGTTTGGGACTTACTTTTAGTAAAAAGTTTGGGACTTAGTTTAGCTGAAGCACTCTGAGTTGTGTTATGCTTCTCTTTCCTGCTCCAAAATGGGCTCATAGGATATTTATTATAAGATTGTCAAGGATAAGTTGGCAATTTGAATGTACCAGCCACTCTGAAGGACAAAGGGCAACCTCCTATAAAGACTTGCAGCCTTGAAAACTCAATGGAGGGTCACTATGAGTCAGTGGTGGGGAGTAACCCTCCTGGCCATGATGGGGAGTAACCCTCCTGGCCATGAAGAGAAAATTTGCATTCCAGAGAGGTCCAGGGCATCCATAGCTGTTACCAAGAACCTATGATTTATAACCTCCCTTCCAAATCTCTTATATTCTCTCAAGAAATAATACAAATTTTCTTTCTGCTAAAATTTATACCTCTTTATTTTAGTGTAAAAATGTGTCGGGCTATTTTTTTTTTAATTTAAAAAAATGTGTCGAGAAATTAAATGACATATTTCCTTAGACAAAGCTGCCAAGAACCTCTTTAAAGTGTTAAAGAGCAAGGGTGCCAGTTTAACAATGAAGGTGTGTGCAAGATTCAAGCCATGGTGTTTTCAGTTGTTTCATATGCATGTGAACATTGGACGATGAATCAGAAAGGCTGTAGGATTGTGGTGTTGCCAAAGTATCTTGAATATACCATGAGCTTCTGAAAAGACAAAACTGTCTTGAAAGAAGTGTAGCCAGAGTGTTCCTTAGAAGCAAGGATGGTGAGACTTCATCTCACATACTTTCGGTATGTTATCCAGAAAGACCAGTTCTTAGAAAAAGACATCATTCTTGGAAATGTACAAAGTCAATAAAGGAGAAGGAGACCTTCAATGAGATTACATACTGGCTGCAACAATGGTCTCAAGCACATTAGAGACTGTGAGCATTATTGAGTCAGAAAAGGTTTCTTTCTCTTGTGCTGTTGATGTTGTTAGGTGCCAGTAGACCCATAGTGACTCTGTGAACAACAGACCTAAACCCTGTCCTATCCTGTACCATCCTCACACTTCATGACACACTAGAGCCCATTGTCGTAATAACTATTTCCATCCACTTCCTCTCTTTCACTGACTCTGCCTTTTCAAGTATGATATCACTCTTCCAGGAATAGCCTTTCTTAGCAACATGCCTGAAGTATGTGAGATGAAGTTATATCATCTTTGCCTTCAAAGACCACACTGGCCACACCTTCTCTAAGACACATTGTTCTGTTGTATATAAGGTTGTTGTAAGTCAGAGATGACTTGAAGGTACCTAACAACAATAACAAGAGATGTGAAGCAAGATAATCTTGGTTAAGTAATTATTCTTCCTTTCTTTACTCTGAACCCAACATTAATTTCTGTGCTTGAATTTCAGTTCAGTTTAGCACTCTTGATCATTGGAGATAAGTGAACTAATGTTCTTCATCAATTCTAGTGATTTAGTTTAATATTTCTAAGTTATATTCTGTTGCTCTTAATAAAATAGACAGTTGAGGTAGCAAAGAAGAAATCATATGTAAGAAGAAATTATGAAAACAAAACCAACTTATGTTTCCATGGTTTCTTCCATCACTTGCACCTTCTGTAGCAGTTCAAATAACTGTGTATTAACATATTTCTTTTGGTTCTCTGTGTCTTGGATAGTCATAGGGTCTGCTTTATTAGCAGAAGGGTTATTTTCTTTTTTTATGCTGTTTGAGGCAGAATGTTACTTTCTTTTTTTTTTTTTTTTATTAGCACAAACATTTATTTACTAACCAAGGAGATGATTCTACTTAAACCAACACTTTGAAATAGCTGCATGTAAAATGTTACTTTCTTGACATTATGTGAATCTTTTCTTGGTAGGTGTTGGGCTGTTACATGTTTAAAATGTCTCAGGGGAGGGCGTTGTTCTGTGAAGGACTTGTATATCCATGCTCCCCTTTAGCCTAAGGGCCTGAAGCAGGTGACTCTTGTTCTCTGGAAACTGCAGCTGGTCCATACTTGTTCCCTTTAAGAAATCCCAAGCTTTCTCTGTGTGTTGCAGTCAGGAAGGTTCAAGGACAGAGTACCTGGGTTATATCAACTAACTTAAAGTTATATCCACAAAGATGAAAATTTTGTTTTAGCATGACACATGTAACTATTTGAAAACAGAATAATCGAAATAAATCCAAATTCAGAGCCAAGGAAGAAAATAGAGTTCCAAAACTTTTAAAACACAGGGACCTCTGGTGGCCTAGTTGTAAGAAACTGTGCTGCAATCTCAAAGGCTTGTGGTTTGAATCCACCAGCTGCTCCATGGGAGAAGGATTAAACAGTTTCTTTCTATGCAATTTACTACTTCTGAAAAACTTATGAAAGGTTAGCTGTGGGTTGGTTATGATCTGACATCAAACAACGTCTTACATTAACATTTTTATTGATGTAGGGGACTATTGTTGTTGTTGTTATGTGCCGTCGAGTCCTTTGCGACTCATAGCGACCCTATGTACAAGAGCCCTAAACCATGCTCTATCCTGTGCCAATCTTATTGCCTCTGACAAACCCATCCCGAGTACCCCAGTCACTGAATCAATCCACCTCATAGAGGGTCTTCCCCTCCCGCGCTGTCCCTCCACTCTACCCAGCATGATGTCCCTCTCTAAAGACCTGTCTCTCCTTACAACATGTCCAAAGTATGTCAGACAAAG
>NW_006399821.1:14982300-15020309 GCF_000299155.1 Elephantulus edwardii
TGTTCTGTAGTTTCCACACTCAGTTGGGACTATTAAGGCCATTATTATTACTATTATTAAGCCATTTTTACCTTATTGATAATAGAGATGAGAGAAGTGAGAAAGATGAAAATGAAGGTACAGAATAGCGTGAAAGTCAAACCTTTAGGAATAAAATTTGGCAACATATTGAACACCTAATTTAAAAACCTTTCTAAGAAGACTAGGCACCCACATTACTATTATATGTTGTTAGTTGTTGTTAAGTGCTTCTGAGTTGAGCACGACTCATAGCAACTCTATGAATAAAAGATCTGAACCCTGTTCTAATCTGCACCATCCTCATGCTTCCTGACACACAAGAATATTATATTACTATAATATAGGGAGGTCATAATGATGTACAATGCTTGGCATAGAACTAGGAACGAATTCTACAAACTAAACAACAGAAGGACAGAACTAATTGACATCAAGTTAACCTTAACTCTTGGGGTGCCATGTATCAAAGAAGAACAATGGTTTTTTTAAATTAAATTTTATTAATTTTAATGAACATTTACAGAGATTGTGGGTTTCCATTCATTCATTGTTGCACTATTTTCTCTGCCCTCCTCCCCAGTTCATTCCTCTTTTTTTCCCCCCTTGAAATCTGTTTTAATTGTCCAATTGCCACAGTGCTTGTCAAAGCCAAAGAACAATGTTTTGTAGAGGTTTTGATAGGTGATTTTGTTTTGAGGAACAGACTTCAAAATGATCAACAAATCTTTCTTTCAAGGATCTTCTTGGTAAATTCAAACTGCATTATCTTTTTGCATTACCCAGAAATTCCAGATAGTGTTTTTAAGCTTTGCTGAGAGGTTCTGGTGAAGAAGCATTAACTATTCACACCTGTTCAATCAGAGGAAGAGTCCAGATGATGCTGTGGGTGTCAACTTTATGGTCAGTCATTTTGGTAAGCTGTTCTGCAGGAGAAAGATGGAACCTCCACTCATATAGATTTAGAGTCTCAGAAACATTATGTCACGGTTCTCTTTTGTTCTATGGGATTACTTTTGTCCCATGAATTGCCTTACCAGCACTGAGTTGGTTCAGAGTGACACTTTCCCGAGAGGCCACCCTCTTTGAATTGACTTTTTCATGGTCAGAGCATTTGGAGAGGTCAAGGAGGGCAGAGGTGTTGGCCAAACTGGCTACATTAACCCAAGGAACTGGTGAGGTGGCAAATATCAGAGGTCTTCTTGTGTACTTTATACTGATTTTTTTTTTTATTTTAAGCAGATTTATTGAGATATAATTCATCTAGCATAATTCTTTTTTTTATTCATTGTTACATATTTTCTTCCTCCCTTCCCTCTGCAGTCCATCCCATAATGCACCCCTTATTCTAGATTGTTTTCATACATATAATGCATAATCATATATTCATTTTGGACAGTTTTCCCCCAAGCTGTTCTAATGCTGTGTTCATTATCTCTCTACTCTACTTTTTCATCATTCCCTCCCTAACCTCCCATGTCTGTCATCTAGTATAATTCTTGAACCCTGGTGGGTTAGTGGTAAGGAGTTGTGCTACCAACCCAAAGACACATGGTTTGGATGCTCCAGATGGTCTGAGGGAGAAAGATGAATGATCTTCTCCCCTGCAGTTTACTGTCCCTGAAACCTGAAGGGTCAACAGTGAGTTGGTTTCAATTTGGTGGTGCATAATAAAGATATAATTGACCCATTTAAATGTACATTTCCATTATTTCAATGCATAGGTACCATAAGTGCATATTAGCTGTCAAATCCCTAACACTCCCACATAAGCACATTCTTGAACTAGACACTGTGTCAAGACAAGAAAGGCTGAACCAGATAGAACCTACCCGCTGTGATTTAAAAATGATATACCACACATATACTTGCTTCATGAAAAAAATCCTAAAACTCCCAAAAGTGGTTCTGTATGATATATATGCGTCCATGAAAATGGAAATTTCATTTACAGCACTCTTGTGAGGACAGCTAGTACTTGAGTCTTAGGGAGGGAGACCAAAGAGAGGAGTCAGGGCTTAAAGGGACTTAGGCCAGCAGGAAAACAAAACAGGACATGCACATAGCCTGAAAACCTTCTATCTTTCTTTCTGTATTTCTTTTTAAAATAAATATGGGCAAAATGTGGAAAGTAAAGCATAAAACCCTAGTAAACACATCAGAACTACCAAATTAGCACACTCTTCACACACACCTTTATATTTAGAATCAGACTACTTACATTCAGTTTGTGAACTTTTTGTGTGTTCAACAGCTGTATACATTTATTTTTTCCCCCTCAGAAAAGTTACATAGTGATGACATTACACTGCTGTTTTTCCTATTTCCCCAACATAGTTAAAGGGTTCTTACCTGTTCAGAAGTGCAGTCATGTGTTCTTATCCAGAGGGGATTCCTACTGGCAGGTGAGGAAACGTGGGCCTTGGGAAACAGACTGTTACTGTCTGCTGCCTTTGTGCACATTAGGAAATTTGTGAGATGTGTATAATAGATGAGCAAACATTTCTTAGGGTACATTCATTCCAAAATGATGAGAATACACATATGATAAAAGCACAGTTGTTGCTGTATCACAATTATGCGACTCCCAAAGTACAAAGTTATTATAGTCACTTTAATCAAGGTATTGCTTTCTTTGCTCTTCATACCTTGCTGACCAGAATCTCTAATGAGACTATAATTAAAAAAAAATCTTTCATGTTTTATTAGGTAGCTGGCTGATGAGTACTTTGAACAGAAACTGATAATAAAGAGGAGACAACACTCGTTATCTAAGAATAGTAACTCTTTCTTTATCATAGGTGTCTTAGGGAAGTAGTACTGTCTACTTGCTGGAATTCCTTGTTGTTATTAAAGCAAAATCCATTTGAGGGAAAGAAAAGTAACAAACAACTACAAAGTGAGACTAACTTTGGGCTAGCAGTGCAATTCTCCACAGATTACATGACTAGAACACCTTAAAAATGAAAACTAACTTTGATCAAGAATAAGGACCAGAAAAAGGAATTTCTAGAACAAAAATGTCCCCATCTACTGTGAATCATAACAAACTGTGGATAACTCTGAGAAGAATGGGAATCCCAGAACACTTGATAGTGTTTATGCTAAACCAATACCTAGACGAGGAGACAGTTGTCAGAATAGAGCAAGGGAGCACTGCATGGTTCAAAATTGGGAAGGTGTATGGCAGGGATGTGTCCTATCTCCATACCTTTATAATCTATATGCAGAACAGATTATTCAGGAGGATGGCTGTATGAAGAAAAATGTGGCATCAGGATTGGAGGAAGACTTATCAACAATCTGCATTACACAATGACACAACTCTGCTTGCTGAAACTGAAGAGGACCTGAAGTACTTGTTGAAGAAGGTCAAGGACTGCAGCATTCAATATGAATTGAAGCTCACCATCAAGAAAACAAAGATTCTCACCACTGGGCCAATTGACAGTATCACGAGAGACAATAAAGAGATTGAGATTGTTAACAGCTTCGATTTGCTTGGCTCCACAGTCAACGTTCTTGGTACCAGCAGTCAGGATATCAAAAGATTAATTGCATTGGGATAGTCTGCTATCAGAGACCTCTCCAAAGTTCTAAAGAGCTATGATGTCAGTCTGGAGATTGATGCGCAACTGATTCAGACCATGGTCCTTGCAATTACTTGCTGTGCATCAGAAAGCTGGACAATGACTAGGGATGATAGAAGGAGAATGGATGCATTTGAACTGTAGTGCTGAAGAAGAGTATTGAATATACCATGGACTGCTAGGAGAACAAACAGGTTCATCCTGGAGAGGTTTCACACCAGGCTACTCCTTGGAGGCAAGATTTTGAAGCTTCATCTGACATAGTTTTGACATGTTGCAAGGAGGGACCAGTCTTTGGAAAGGGACTATCCTTAGGAGAGTGGAGGGACAGCACAAGAGAGGAAGACCCTGGGTGAGATGGATTGATTCAGTGACTAGGGTAATGAGGGTAGGTATGTTAGAAACAATAAGATTGGCACAGGATAGAGGGTATTATACATAGGGTTGTTATGAGTCACAAGTGACTCAATGGCACATAATAACATAATGATGACAGAAGAAAAATTTGAGGTCTCAATACTTCATCTCTCTATGGATAGGGAGGCATTATCTATCTCTATTATCATAGTTAGCTCTGAAAGTTTAGTAGGAGTAGGAGTAGGAGTAGTATACTCTCCAGTCTAAACCAACCCATAGTTGACCCTCCAGTTGATTTTCAGAGGCAGTAAATCATCTGGGAATTAATAGCCCATCTTTCTCCTACAGAGCAGCTGCTGGATTTGAAGCACATGCCTTTGCGTTTACAGCACAATTCCTTATCATTACACTACCAGAGCTCCACTAATCCACTGGTGATTTAGTGGAAAGGAATTGTGCTGCTAACCCAAATCCACACCATTCAAATCCCCTGGCGGTTCTACAGAATAAAGATGGGCAATCTCAGCTTGTTCATTTTACAGCCCCTGAAAACCCACTGGAAGATCAGCTGACTTCACAGCACATTACAACAACAACATTATCATTGATATTCACTACATCATAGAGTATATTCCTGTAACTTATCTTAAATGGTCCCATCATGTTTGTGGGAGTGAAGAGGCAATGTTTTTACAGGCATGGATATTGCCTTAAGGGGTTTTAGATTTCTGCCTTGTTGTGACCTCTCAAAGGACACTGATGTTGTGCCCCATAATCTGAGCCCTCTGCTTTCTTTATGGACAGTTTCTGCTGTTGTTTTTGTGCTTTATCAGTTAAAGCTGAAGTTCTGTGAAGTTTTATCTCCTACACAAAAGTAACTATAAACAGCACAAATGAACCTTCCACAATGTTGTCATTGTATTACATTGGATTGGATAAAGCCTATCTTAGTAATCTTAGAAACAGGATAGAGGCTACTGGAATGGCTGATATTAAGCGTGGATGGTTTTGTAAGCCTTTGAACAGTTGTTCAAATAGACTATAAATCAAAGAGACCAACCTAGAAGGATGTTTCTTCAGGCATATCAAGTTCTTTGTTCTTGGACTTTTCCTATAAAAATTTTTATCAATGACTTAGGCATAAACATAGAAGATATAGTTATCAAATTTCTAGTGACAAAGCAAAGCTGGGGTGAAAGATGAAAGATTCCAGACTGGACAACTAGTTCTCAAATGACATGCAATATATATTAGTTCTTACCATCAGTTTCAAAAGATGGGTTTTACAACAATATAAAAAACACAAAATCTGTTTTAACAGCAGCTTTTGAGAAAATGAACAGGAGCAAGCCACTTGATTTGCTGAATGAGATTTTCATTTGCAAGTACTATTCTTAGAAGAAGAGCATTAGAAGTGTTGTTATTATTCTTACCTGGACCTTCATAGTTTCCATGCTGTGTTTAGTATGCTGTTCCACTTTATTTGCAGTGTACTTTGGTGAGGCCATTATCCCCATTTTAGAGATGAAGAAACCTAAGGCACGAATTCTTTTAATAGCAAACATGTCATCTGGGGTCAAGAGGAGACTGGCGAGAAACAGCTTTTGACTGATGCCTTCTTGGTTCCCCCTATGTCATTTTGTGGTATCTGGTAAGAGGCATTGGGTGTGTAGGGAGTTTCTTCAATAAAACCACAGGCCACTTTTGGGAAACCATTTCTCAGCTCTGGTTCACCTCATGCTACCTTACTTGTGAGGCTAGATAGGCTCAAGTAGGATTTTGAATTAAATGGGATTGAGATAGTGCATAAGTTTATGATTTATTTCTTTGCTTCTTCCATTTAGCTATAGCACTAGATTACCAGGGCTCTTGGCTGGGGAGGCAAGATGTTCTAGGCCAATTTTCATTCTAAATCTCCTGATGTGTGTTGATGGTTCCATACTGTTTGCCCACTGTGATGACATGTGCAATTCTTTTTAACAGTAAGAGAGATTACTCAAACTCTTTTAGCTTCCCTTAATCCTTGAGTCAATCTTCTTTTATATTCTATCTAATCCTCTTTTGTAACTAGCAGTAGTTGTCATTGCGTTCACACAGACTCAGCCACCTCCTGTGTGTCAGAGTAGAACTGTACTCCATGGGATTTTCAACAACTGTTTTTCCAGAAATAAATTGTCACTCCTTTTTCCTTTGAGGTGCCTCTGAGTAGACTTGAACCTCCAAACTTTTCACTAGCTGCCAACTGAATCTCTACTTGCACCATCCAGGGCTATTTCTACTTAGTAAAGTAAAAGATAAAGAAATATTTGTTAAATGTGAGACAATAATATTTTACACTTCTATTTTCTAATCCAAACAGTAAAATATAGTCACTTACTATCTTTTATTGGCCCCAAAACTATCACTGAAGCTACTTCTAATACTGTTTGCTAGGTACCCACCGTACATCACCATGGCTCATAGTCACCCTGTGAACAACTGATTGGAGCCTGTGCCATTCTCAGGATCTCCTCCCTGCTCAAACCCATATTACATCCACCGTATCATTCCATCCTGTTGAGGATCTGGCCGTCTACCTTTCTCAGCATGTTGTCTTTTCCCAAGGACTGACGCCTTCTCTGTGCAATAGTCCTCCTATTTAACCCTCACCAAATTTATACTTGGACCAGGAAGCAGTCCTCAGAACAGAACAAGGAAACACTACATGGTTCAAAATCAGGAAAGGCGTGTATCAGGGATGCATCTTGTTTCCATACCCTTTCAATCTATTTGCAGAATAGATCTTGCAGGAGGCTGGGCTTTATGAGGAGGGATGTGGCTTCAGGATTGGAGGAAGACTCATCAATGTTAAGTAGATGATACAACCTTGCTTACAGAAACTGAGGAGAGCCTGAAGCATTTGCTGAAAAAAGGTCAAGGACAGTAGTTTTCAATATGGATTGAAGTTCAACATTAAAAAGACAAAGATTCTCCCTACTGGGCCAATTGACGGCACCATCTTATATGAAAAAGAGATTGATATTGTTAACAATTTCAACTTGCTCAGTTCTATAATCAATATTCTTGATACATACATGCAGTAAAAAAAAAAAAAATCAAAAGACAAATTGCATTGGGAAAATCTGCTGTCAGGGACCTCTCCGGAGTGGTAAAGAGCAGTGATATCAGTATAGAGTCTAAGGTGCACTTGATCCAGTCCATGGTCTTTGCAATTACTTGCTATGCATCAAAGAACTGGACAGTGACTAAAGATGATGTCTTGAGTTATGGTGCTAGAGAAGATGATGGGACATACCATGGACTGCCAAGAGAAACAAACGCGTTTGTTCCAGAGAGGGTGAAATCAGGTTGCTCCTTGGAGGCAAGGGTTGTTAAACTGTCTCGCATACTTTGGGTATGTTGCCAGGAGAGACTGGTCTTTGGAGAAGAACATCATGCTTGAAAGGGTGGAGGGACAACATAAGAGAGGAATACTGGAGGAGATAGATTGACACAGTAACTGGGGTAATGGGGTCAAATGTATCAGAGACAGTAAGACTGGCTCAGGATTACACTTTACAGATGAGGAAACCGAGGCACAGAAATATTCAGTAATGTGCTGGAGATTATTTAACCAGTAAATCACAAACCCCATGCTCCTTCATACATGCTACGCCCCTGTCTCCATCAACTGTGGTGCTTTCTTGGTGAGGTGTTCTCAGACATAAGGGTTTCATTGTATGGACAGAGATTCATCCTCTGCCAATGAGTTTAACATCTGCTGTGGAAAGCAGCATGCAGCATGAGAAAGAACATGAACCTAAAGCAATGCAGCCAGGCTCTGAATCCTGAATTTGTTATTCACTGACAAAATCATGTTATGCTACGAGCCTCTGTTTCATTCACAAGTGCTTATCGAGTGTCTACCATGTTCCAGTACGTGCACGCTACAATACAATTTAGTAGAAATAGATATAGTCCCTGCTCCACAGAACTCTTAATCTAGAGGGCAATAAGTATGAACTTAGTGATTATAATAGTGTCTATAATGACAAGCTGCAATGAGGGCTCTGAAGTGGGACAGGATAGAGACCAAACCTGAGACGTCTGGGGAAGAGTTCCTGGAATAAATGGTGTTTTGGCAAAGGCCCTATGGGACACAGAACTTTTAGGTGCAGGGACAAACACAATATCTTGTAGGCTATATTCAGGATCTTAACTTTTATTCCACACAAGCTTTACCTGACTCTGAGAGTGGTAATAGTGGTGGTGAGTTGCTGAAATATTAATTTGTGCTTTCAGTGAGTAGAATAGACAGGTGTGTAGAAATTTATGAGGCTATTTTGAGAAATGATGGACATATGAATGGTAGAGGAGACTGAGAGAAGTAAATAAATTAGATTTCAGAAGTAAATGGGCAGGACTTGATGATGGACAGGATATGAAAGTGGGAGAGCGGGAAATGTTGGAGATGATACTTAGGTCCTGTAGACTTAGTGTCTTTCATTGATAGTGGTATTCTGGAAGCCCCTTTCCTGTACTGTGTTGGTGAGAGATAGATTATAACTTTGGTCATAATCATGTAGAGATTGCAATATATTTGAGACATCTTGGAGGAGTTGTTGAGTAGGCCTGGGTTAATACAGTTCTGGCATTTGACTGAGAGAAGTGAGCTAGTGCTACAGTCTCGGGCACCATCATTGTGAGCGTGACAATGGGAGCAATGGGTACAGACTCACTTGCGTAGTGAAAGTAGCCAAATACTGAGAAAAAGCAGCCAATGAATTAGCAAAAATAATCCAGGGGATGAGGGCGCATCAAGAAGGAGGAGAGAATGAACAGTTTCAAATGCAGCTAAAAGACTTGCATTCTGGAATTTAAAATACAAGAACATGCAAATGTCCATTGGGTTTTACAACCTGGAGGTCACGGATTACCTTATTAAGATCCATTTTCTTGGAGAAAATTTGGGAGGTTCAAATTGAAATAAGTAAGGCCAGGAAATCAAAAGATGAATTGCATTGGGAAAGTCAGCTGTGAGGGACCTCTCAAGAGTACTAAAGAGCAACGACGTCAGGCTGGAGACTAAGGTGTGCCTGGTCCAGGCTATAGTCTTTGCAATTACGTGCTATGCACCAGAGAGTTGGACTGTGAATAGAAATGGTAGAAAGAGAATTGATGCCTCTGAGCTGAGGTGCTGGAGAAGAGTGTTGAATATACCATGGACTGCTAGGAGAACAAACAGGTTTTTCCTGGAGAGGGTGAAGCCAGAATGCTCCTTGGAGTCAAGGATTCTGAAGCTTCGTCTGACATACTTTGGGCATGTTGCAAGGAGGGGTGGTCCTTGGAGAGGGACATCATGTTTGGGAGAGTGGAGGGGTGGTGAAGGAGAGGAAGCCCTTCAATGAGATGGATCAATTCTGTGAGTGGAGTGGTGGGAATGAGTGTGTTTGAGATGGTGAGGTTGGCACAGGATAGAACGTTTAGGGCTCTTGTACCTAGGGTCGCTATGAGTCACAGGTGACTCAATGTCACATAACAACAACAACAACAACAACAACAACAACAAGAGTGGATGAAGGTAAAAAGTAGAGGAACTGAAACTAACTAATATGATCAATGTTCTTGTGAAATTATACTGTGAAGCGGAGGAGAGAAAAAAAATGAGCTAGAGTAGAACATAGGGCGAAAAAATTAGTGTGTTTAGGGTGGGAAGAGATCTGAACACCTTTGAATTGTCTGTGGGAAAGAGCCTGTTGAGAGGGAGTGTTTGAGCAAACAGGAGAAAAAAAAATAATTGAAAATGTAAAATGAAAAATATCTGCCTTGTGAGATTATTATGAAAACTGAATGAGATAACATGTCAAGTGCCCAGAACATTGGGTGTTGTCTTCCTTTAAGATTTTGTAAATTTTTATTGGATCCTTTCTACAGTCCCATCCTTCTGGTTTGAGAAGTCTTACTTATTTTTATTTTCTTTCTCTTTGCTATTTAATTCCTTTTTATAGAAAAATGGTTTCCTTCACCTTCTATACTTTCTGGTCTCCTTTTTAAATTCTATAGTAAGTAGATATATTCTTTAGAAATTTATATAAATCACCTCCTTGATTACACAAAACTTTTAATATCTCTTTAGTTCCAGACTACTTCCTATCTATAGGCCACATACACACTGTCGTCGAGTAGATTCCGACTCAGAGCAACGTTTCATAAATCGTTCTGCAATGGCATTGCCCATTTTCCTCCCACAGAGTAGGTGGTGAATTCAGACTGCTGAGTTACACACTACAACTCCAGGCGGCCTTCTCGTCCACCCGGTGCTACAGTTAAGTGTTGTGGAGTCCGTTCCAACTCAAAGTAGTCCTCCTTACAACAGAAGGCAACTCAGCCCACTCCTATACCACCCTCACAGTCTTTGTTGTTTGTAGCCTGTTGTAGCCACTGTATCAATCTATCTCACTGTCAATCTTACTTACCTTTTCTGATTCCCTGCTTTTCTGAGTATGACATCCTTTTCTAAAGACTATCCCTCCTGATAACGAAGTCTCACCACCCTTGCTTATAAGGCACCCCTTTGGCTGCACTTCATCCAAGACGGATTTGTTTCTTTGGAAGTCTCTAGGATAGTTAACATTCTTTGCCAGCGCCGTAATTCAATGTCAGCATGTCTTCTTTGGTCTTCCTTATCCATTGTCCAGCTTTCACATGCATATGAAACAGTGGAAGATACCATGACTCGAGTCAGCTGCAACCTTAGTCTTTAAGGCGAAACATTTGCTCTTCAACACTTAAAAGGAGTCGTTGGCCTTAGAAACTCTAAATGCTCTTTCCTACTATCCAGGTTCCTTTATTTGGGGGTGGGGGGGGGCTGTTGATTTTCTTTGTGTTTAAACATTAAAGTTGTAACTTATCCTCTTATACTTCCTTACTTATTGCCTAAATTCATCATATTTTAGAGAACTTTAATAATATTTAGTGCCAGTTTCTTAACTGGCAGTCTTTAAATATAGGTCTTTCAATCTACGTGTATGTACTTGAGTGTGTGTTCATTTTACGTGATGCTGAAGCATTGACAATGTTATCACAAGTGCTATTGCAAAATAAAGTTTTCTTGTACCATAAATATATTCTTAAAATTCATGTCTCAATTCAAATATCTCTTTCTAAGTTGCGTTTAAAAATTCATGTCTCAATTTAAATATCCAAGTTGCTTTTTTTAAAAAAATGAACACATTTGGCAAGTTTTTTTGAACTTCAGATTATAATATTTGGTATGTGCATGGAGGAAGATTAAACACAAAAGGAAAGGAAATGTGATACGTTGATCTTGGAGCTGAAATTTGAAGTTGTTTTACTTTCTCAGTGGGATGCTAGCTCAATGCTTATAGGAACAGCTGATGGAAGGAGGGACCAATTGTCCCCAAAGAGAACAGCACTCTCGTACCTTCAGATTCCCAGCTCCACAGCCACTTCTTATCTGGAGGATCCAGAGTGTGCTGAGGGAGAGAGGAGGGTTAGTGATTATTACAGAGATTAATTTTTCAGTCTAGGAGGGAGAAGTTCATAGAACTATGTGCCACCTACTTAGCAAGGAATAACCAATGCTGTATTGGCAAATCAAGAAAGGTGGTCATGGAGATCAGAATGTTTAGATGGATTGTGGAGAAAACAGATTTCTTCCAAGACACCAGTTCCACACAACCAGCTAGAGTGGGAAGAAGGGATAGCTGTCTAGGTTTAAAAGTTTACTGGTAAACCAGGTAGCTTTGTAATGCTTTACTTTCTGTATTTATAAAAGCAGTGAATGAAGCTTGTCTCTTATCCATCAACGTTGTAGAGATAAGAAAGTTAATAGGCTCTGGTGGCCTAGTGGTAACAAGCTGTGTTGCAACCCTGAAAGCATGTGGTTCAAATCCACTAGCTGTTTCATAGGAGAAAGATGGGCAACCACGTCCTATGTGATTAAATGCCTCTGAAAACCCTCGGGAAGGTCCACTATGGCTTGATCCCAGCTCTATAGTACACAACTACAACGAGGAAGTTCTAGGGATCTAGTGGTAAGAAACTGCACTGCAATTCCAAAAGGCAAACGGTTCAAATCCACCAGCTACTCAGCAGGAGAAGTATGGACAGTCGCCTCCTGGGCGATTTACTGTTTCTGAAAAACTGTTGGAGAGTCAGCTATGGGTCGGTTCTGACTCAAGGTTATACTACAACGACAACAAGCCCAATACTCATCAAATTAACCATAATACAAGAAATTATTATTATGGTTAATAAATACATGTACCTAAGAGAGTGATCTGGTGGCCTAGTGGCAAGAAGCTGCACTGCAATCTCGAAGGCACGTGGTTCGAATCCACCAGCTGCTCCATAGGAGAAGGATGAACAATCTTCTCCAGTGAGATGGCCTCTGAAAACCTACTGAAGGGTCAGCGATGGGTCTGTTCTGACTGCATGGTGAAACAATAACAAAAAGAGAATGATGGTCCATTTACTTGTTTCTCTTACTTTTTTTTTTGCACATGCCAAGACTTTGACTTCTTGTTAAGTCAGGTGTTTGGTATTTGAAATTCAGAATTGTTAGACAACTAGTAAAACTGGTTGGGTTTGACTATGCTGGTTGGTTTAAAATGCTGCCTGATGGTGACATTCTTTCTGAATCTTTGTTTCCTTCTTCAGCTGAGGATAGTTGTTTTCGGTGGCCTTGGAGAAGCTGAGATTCTCCTGTGCGGCCACACCTGGGCACATATTTTCTCAGTTTTGCTGAGAAGACATCAAGCTTTTGGTTGTACTCTGTGTGTGTTGCTTGGTTTGAAAGTTGTTTTATGTCAAGAGAGGTTTTATGTCAAGGTTGTCTTTTTTTCTGTGGTGATAAGCCAGAAATACCTCGACTGACAGGAAAAGGACCATCTTTCATTTTCAGCTCCAGTTTCATTTTAAGCTATTAGAAAAATAAATGGAAGCCGCAAAACATGATGGCCTTTTAAAAGTCTGACCATGTCTGCTGCTGGCAGGCATGTAGGAATCGGCTTCATATTTTGTTGTGTCTTGCAGACTTCTCCTGCCTTACAAGTACTGTTTATGGTGGGAGAGGACGTGGCTAAAAAAACACTTGTACATAAAACAGCTGTTAAGTGAATCTCCACACACTGAGATCAAGAGAATGTGAAGAAATATGTCCTCCCAACGACCCTTTCGCCGACTTGGAACCGCCTTCAGAAAATAAATACAGACACGATGCGAGTTTCTGGTAACTTAGTTACTGAAAAATAAATGGAGCTACTTAGACCCTTGAACCTTGATTTTTTAAAAAGATCACTGAATTCTATTTCAATGATGCAAATAAATTAAAAAACTAAACAAAAAAATAAACAAAAAAAACCACAGCACCCCTCAAACCCGATGAGAAATGTTTCCTTGCTTTCTGATTACTAATATACCCCAAAGAGTCCTAAAAGTGCACCAAGTGTTGCAGTTCTTCTTTCTGGTAGACGAGGACCAGTTGTGAGTGTTTGGTTCCTTGACTTCATCCCTGATAAGAAAATGCTGCTTGATGGTGACATTCTCTCTGCATCATTGTTTCCTTCTTTGACTGACAGTGGCTTTGGAGAAGCTGAGATTTCCCCTGTGCTGGCACACCAGGGCACATCTTCTCTCCATTTTACTGAGAAGACTTCAAGCGATTGATTGTGGACTGTGCATGATGTTTGGTTTGAGTGTTGTTTCAGGGAGGTGAGGTCCCTTTAAAACTTCTTGCTTACGTTTAGAGAGTGCCGGTCGTGTGCTACAGATGTTTTACAGTTTATATCCAAACAGCTGCTTTTCCCTTCTTTAGTCTGCTTTTCCTTCCCCCCACCCAAAATCAAATCCCTCCGGAAGCCCCCTTGGAAATGTTTCCTTTGTCAGAACCCTCACTTGTTGGGCCATGGCATGCTCCGAACCAGCACCTGTTACTGGAGACAGGCCAATATATGAGCAGGTTCCTGTTCTGTGAGGTAGAAGGTATTTTGTCCATGCATAGTGAAACTCTGCAGACTCCATTAGCCTGGGGCTGACAGCCCCCAGTGAAAAGCCAGGCTTACCTAGCGATTCAGGAAATGGTCAAGAAAGTAAATAGAAGA
Organism: Elephantulus edwardii; assembly: GCF_000299155.1. NCBI lineage: Eukaryota > Metazoa > Chordata > Mammalia > Macroscelidea > Macroscelididae > Elephantulus > Elephantulus edwardii. Next base: position 14,996,369 of record NW_006399821.1, read on the forward strand.
GCAGTAATTTGTACTAGAGAATTACTCAGAACATCAGGTGTAAAGGACACATGCAGGTAAGCTAGTTCAGAGGTCAAATGGAAGTTTCTCCTTGAAACTGTATCAGTGTGATGGTGTGTCTCGCCTCAGACATTACCAGCAGCCATCAGTCAGTCTTCTCCAAATACTGAAAGGAAGGAGGCACAGGAGTAAATTGAGATCCACAGATAATGCAGAAATTGTGGTAATGGTTTCCCCATCCTTCTCCCATGATCCTTTTCCCTAGAGCTGCTATCTAGAGCTAAACGGACTGATGTGATCAATCTCTGTGTTTCTTGTCTTCTAATCTTCTGAGGGAGTCCCTACATGCTACAAGTATGTAATACAGTCAGCTAACTGAAAGGTTGGATGTTCAAGACCACACAGAAGGATGCAGTACAGTTCTGCTTCAACACAAATGAGCCCCCACAAGCCTGAGTGATGGTGATTAATCCTCTGCTAAAGAGATTGAAGTCCAATTGCCAAGACTATGTTAGAGAGAGAGAGAAGCAGTAAAAATTTTGGGAATTTAGTCTTGAATAACCATTAATCAGCTCCAAGACAAAGACAATGTGTGGCTGCATCCCTTGCCAGCTGTACATATGTACACATACCACCCGTCTCTGCTAAGAACTGTGCATTGATTTCTCTGAGTGAGTCAGTGCTGGAAGTGGAATTAAGCCTCTAAAATATTAGCAAATATTTAGAGATGAGATGCTGCAGAGTCAGAGAGTGAAAACAATCCGTGAAGGCATATTTGGCCAGTGCTCAAAAAATGGAAACCGTTGCAACACAGTCCTTGGCTCCAGTGCTGGATTTTCCCATTCATGTGCTTTTTCCCCCTGACAGGTGAATTGTTGCAGGCTGTGAAAAACTTCCTGGAATTGGTTGGCTCTTTGCTCAGAGGAGGCATCTAAATGTTTGCGATTCTTTTAGCAAGCGAGGTGCCGTTTTAGGGAGGTGCCATTTTACAATTCTCAGCCAGAGTCCCTGTGTCAGAAAGGAGTCAAGGTCGTATTAGACACCAGGATATTTGTGTTAGGTTGGGATAAAGACTCTCATGTCATAATTTAGTAAATACATGACACTGGTATGGTTTTTCTGGAATTTGTATTTGTTAATGCCTGGTGGACCATTGCCATCAAGATGATCCCGACTCACAGTAACCCTTAGGACAAAGCAGAAATGTCCTATAGAGTTTCCAAGACTGTACAATCTTCATGGAAGTAGATGCTCTTGCATTACCAACCAAAAAAGCAAGTGGTTTGAATCCACCAGCTACTCTGTGGGGAAAATATGGGAAATCTCCTCCCATGCAATTACTGCTTCTGAAAATCCACTGGAGGGCCAGCTATGCACCAGTTCTGACTCGACAGTACTTAACAACAACAACAATGCCTGTGGAATATTTTTGTACACTGGTGGCACAAGTGGTTAAGCATTTGACTGTTTACTGAAAGCCTATTGTTAGAACCCACCAGTCTGCTTCCCTAAAGTTGCTTGCAATACGGACTATACTTCAGCATAAAGAAATAAAAAACCCTTGCAATTAGACCAATAAGCAACATCATGACAGAGGGAAAGAAGATTGGGGTTGTCAAGGGTTAAATTTTTCTTGGAGCCACAAACAACTCTCATGGAAGCAGCAGTCAGGAAATCAAATGTTGTATTGCAACGGGCAAATCTGCTGCCAGGCACCTCTGTGAAGTGCTAAAGCTCACGAATGTCACTCGTGCTAATATGCCTTCTATGTGAAAGTTGGATAATGAATAAGGAAGACGGAAGAAGTGATGCCTTTATGTTTGCAAAGAATATTTAACATATCATGAGCTGCCAAGAGAACAAATGTGGCTTGAAAGAAATGCAGCCAGAGTGCTCCCTAGAAGCAAGGATGGTCTGATTTTTATCTCCCAGCTTTGGGCATGTCATCAACAGGGGCTATTTGCTGGAGAAGGGCCTTATGTTCGGCACAGTGGAGGTTTGGCAGAGAAGAGGAAGACCTTCAGTGAGATGAATGAGCACCACCACTGCAGCAACGGCCTCAGAACAGCAGAGATTAGGAAGTTGGTTCAGGACTACCTTTTCCTCTCTTGTGCTTGGGTTTGCTGCAAGTCAGCACTGACTTGGTGGCACTTAACAAAAGTATCAAGAACAGGCTGCTTGAGGGAGGCTTGGTACAGGTTCCTGGCTCCCCTGCCTCCTCTCTTTCTCTTTCTTAGGGTTGTCAAAGCTGGATGATTTGGCTGGGCTGTTCCCTGTGCTGTCTCTCCTAAGTGATGCCTACTATGTGCTAGGAGCTTCTGTCTCTATTTTATTGTACCAATTGCCCCAGTTAGGTTTTGAACCAATGCCCCCTGTTTTGATGCTGTTTCCAGAACACACGCAGATGTTCTTGTTGCTTTTTGTGTGTATGTGTACATTCAGATTTGTTTTCAAGTACTAAAATCCTCATCCCCTGCCCCTGCCCTTCGACTTGGTGAGAATTTTTCTGAATCTGGCAGAGGTGCAAGTCTATAGCATTGGCAGAGTTTGTCTTTGTTCGTCTCAGTCCCAGAAGCCTTTGTCCTGAAAACAAACAGTAAAACAAAGCCTACCAGTTTCTCTGCCAGCATGGAAGATGTTCCTGCATTTCCCGGCATGTCTTTCTGGAGGCTTTCCCACCCTGCTTCTAAGCCTCTCTCCCTTTCCTCATCTTCTTCACAGATGAAGAACTCTAAGTACTATAGGGCTCTTTCCACTCCTGCATCCTGGACCTAGGTCTCCCACTTATTCAAATGCACTAACTGTCCACCTTATACCTTCAAATTCACTCTTTCTATAAACCCTTTCCTGTGAGCATTCATACATGCTTGAGTCAGTCTCCCTGTCACAGATCACCACCCTCGCCTCTTCCACTCTCCACACATAAACCGTGTCACCCCGCCTCTTCATGGATGAGGTTCTTCAAAGTGTTGTCTCCACTCCCACCTTCCCTTCCTTCTTTCCCGCTCCTTTCTCCTCCAGCCACCATTGCCTGCTGGCTTCTTCCCATAGTTATCATAGTGGAGGGGCGGGGGTAAGCAGGTTACTTGCATAAGGAAATGGCAAAGTGGTCTAGTATGTAGGGATCTATGCTGTAAACCCAGAGGCCATACCTCTGAGGTGGTCCCAATCCTATAGTGATTTGAAGAGAGATAGGCTATCTCCTTCTAAGTGATTTACAACTTCATAACCCTGATGGAGGGTCAACTGTGAGTCAGTACTGACTTGACAGCAATGAGATATACATGATATTAAAATAGTGTGATCTTGACATTATCCCAACACAAACAGGATTGTGAGTTGTTTCAGTTTACCAAACTGATCTTGTGGCTGCTTTTACTGATTCTGACGACTTTTCAGTCGCAACATTATTAGCCTATGTCTGTGGTCACTCCTCCTGCTTCGCTGAGGTGGCTTCTCTTCCTCACACAGCCTGCCCTTCCCCTGGCTTCTCTACCCACCTGGACCTGATTTGCTGTTCTGCCTCATTTCTCTCTTCCTCTTTTGCTTCTTCCTCCTTCTCTCTTCCTCTCCCTTCCATTCCCCTTCTCTATGTCACACTCTGTGGCTCTTTTTCTCCTTGCCCTCCCTCAAATCTACTTTGCAGACACCTTTTCTGGCTCCTTAAATGTTAAAATTACAAGGAGCTCTGCTGGGAAGGGTATTGGATAGACCACAGACTGCCAAAAGAGCAAATACACCTTGGAGGAAGTGCAACCATGGTGTGCCCTTGAGGCAAGGATGGGGAAACTTCTCGTACCTTGGATATTTTGTCAGGAAGTATAAGTCTTTAGAAAAACACAGCATGCTAAAAAATAGCAGGTCAGTCAAAAAGAGGAAGACCCTCAACAAGATGGATTAACGCAATGACTGCCACATTGGATTTGACCGTGGCAGAGATTTTGAGATGCAGAATAGGGTAAGGTTCAGATCTATTGTTCATAGGGTCACTATGAATCTTGATGATTCAGTAACAACTTCCTGAATTGCCACCTATGTCTTCCTAATAATTCAATTTATTGTCAATCTGCTGTCTCTTAAGCTTGTATTTCCAACCTAGAACTCTATTTCTTTTGAGCTTCAGGCCTTTCTCTAATTGAACAACACTATTCAGATTTCATCTTCCTTGGTTCCACAATCATCACTCATAGTACCAACATCAGTCAGGAAATCAAAAGACATGTGCCGTTGGAAAAATCTGCTATCAAAGACCTCTCCAAGATGTTAAAAACAATGATGTCATTTTAAAGACTAAGGTACACCTGATTCAAGCCATGGTCTTTTCAATTAGTTGCTATGTATCTGAAATTTGAATGGTGGATAAGGATGACAGAAGAACTGATGCTTTTGAGCTGTGGTGTTGGAGAAGAGTACTGAATATCCCATGGACTGCTGAAAGAACAAACATAACTTAGAGGCAGCAGTTCTGAAATTTCATCCCGCGCAATTGGGCATGCTATTAGGAGGAGCTGATCTTTGAATGTTTTTATTCTATTCCATAGACTGAAGATAAAATTGAAAAATGTATTTATTTCATAGAATTAAAAAACATACTATTTTTGCTTTCTTGACATTGACATTCAATCCATACTGAAGGCTGCAGTGTTTGATCTTCTGCAGCAAGTGTTTCAAGTCCCCCTCACTTTTAGCAAGCAAGGTTGCATACCAAAGGTTATTGATGGGTCGTCCTCCAATCCTGATGACACATTCTTCTTCATAGAGCTTCTTTAATAATTTTCTCAGCATACATACAGATTGGACACAATTTGAATAGATTGAATTAATAGAGTCCAGCTTCTTGAATAATTTGCTCAGTATACACTTGGGCGTGTTGTTAGGTGGAGCTAATCTTTGGAAAGGGACATCATGCTTGGAAAAGTGGATGGTCATCTAAAAAAAGGAAAACCCTCAATAAAATGGGTTGACATGGGACTACAATGATGGGCTCGAGTATATCAGAGACGGAGAGGATGGCACAGCCTAGGGCAAGGTGCAGATTCATCATTTTCTGGGTTGCTATGAGTCAATAGTTGACCTGATAGCACATAATAACTGCAATAACTCAGAAGTTCAAGGGCTCTTCAAGTTCAATATGGAAGAAATGAATTTAATCACTTCACCCAGCCTGCCAGTCTTTCTGTGCATCACCATGTACTTAGCCTCTTGTACTACCAAAGGTGTTATTTTAGATTCAACCTCCCTCCGTTTACCCCATTTTGATGGCTATGTAGTATCAATTCTAACTCCTTAAGATATTTCATGTTTGACTGCTTATTTTCATTGTGTCCCCCCTCCCCACATTTACTTGTCATGTGTCACCTCCCCTGGGAGATTCATCTGACTTCACTAAGGCAGGCTACGATGTCCTTCTGAGTGATGCTTCCATAGCAAGACCTCATAATTCTTTCTCAACTAGATTGAAGTGGGCTAAGTCCTCATCTGTGTCCCCCACAGGCTTCAAGTGGGACTATGACTTGTTTAAATCCCAGTGATTTGACCACTTATCTAGCACAGTGAGATATATGAATGAACGAATGAATGAATGAATGAATGAATGCTTATTTATCCAGACTTCTCCATTTCCATGGAATATCTGTAAAAAACAATACCTCAGCAGTGTGGGTCATTGGGGGATAGTGAACGGGTTGTTAAGAAATGAACAACATTTCAATAGGCAGTGTACACAAGGTAATAGCCTAGGTGTGAGTTCCACAGTAGCAGATAAGTAAGAAATGAAGAAAAGTTGTTTGGGGTTTGAGGGATTTTTTTTACGACTTAAGATTTCATGCTCAAGAAAGTGGTAACAACAAGTGCTAAGTGATTGTCTACTGTAGTTATGTTGTTGTTGGGCACTGTCGAGTTGAGTATAACTTGTAGCAACCCTATAAACAAGAGATCTGAACCCTGTTCTTTCCTGTGCCATCCTCACAATCTCTCACACACTCAAGCCCCTTGCTGTAGTCACTGTGTCAATGCACTTGATGGAGAGTCTTCCTCTCCTTTGCCATTCCTCCATCTTTCAAAGCAGGAATGTCCCTCTCCAAGGAATAGCTTTCCCAGCAACATACCCAAAGTATTCAATATAGAACTTCCTTGCCTCCAAGGAGCACTCTGGCTGCACCTTCTCCAAAATGTATCTGTTTGCTCTTTTGTCACTGTGTGGGATGGATATTCAGAACTCTTCTCCAATGTCATAGTTCAAAAACATCTATTTTTCTTCTGCAATCCTAATTTTTTTTTGTCCAGCTATCAGAAACATAGCAAGTGATTGAAAAGACCAGGGTCTGAATCAGGCACACATTAGCCTTCCGACTAATATCATTGCTCCTCAGAAATTTGGAGAGGTCCCTGACTGCAGACTTTCCCAGTGCACTGCATGTACTGATCTCTGACTGCGAACAAAACGTATTGATTATGAACACAGGTAAGGTAAAGTCATTGGCAGTCAATCTTTTCTTTATCTGTCCTGCTGTGGCCTGTCGTGCCAGTGGTGAGAATTTTTGTTTTCTTGACAATTGCCTCTCAACGTCAAGAAAACAAAATTTCTCACTTTAGTTATAGTGTTCAAAAATTGTTTCGTGCATTTTCAGTGTTGATAACAGTTATGTGTTTTTGAGTCACACACTTGGTATTTCAACAGATAGCACTTTTTCTATGAATTAGCTTTTCTCACAATGCCCATTTATGTTTGATGGCAGAAACTTGATAGAATCAATTTATAGTTTTTTCAATTAAATCCTAGCATGTCAAATCTGCTGAGTTCCATCTAATTCCCGAGGAATTTACCTAGCATGACAGATTCTGTCCTGGGTTCCTGTTTTTCCAGGGTCATGCCCCCAAGGGTACAGGTGTTCTCATATAGCTCTAGGTGTCCATAGGTGTGGTCCTTATCCACCTCAATGTCCACTGACAAGTGTGTTTCCATCTCACCTTGACCAGCATCTAAGCCATCCCAGCATCTTTTACTTTGCTCACCCCTAGTCCTCGACAGAACTGCCAGCTTTGTCTTAGCTACTTACTTTTCAAGTGCATTATTTCCACTCCCTGAAGGTGCTGAGAGATTCCCTATGACTGTTTCAGTCATCATAAACACATTGTCACTTCTACTTTGCTATCTTTGCCCCGGGTATTGTGTAGACTCCATAGAAGTTGTTCCCCTAGACCTTCAGACAGAAGTGAAAGACCTTTCAGCCAGTCATATACATTCGGTTTTATAGTTTTAATTACAATACATTATACTATAATCTTCTCACGTCTTCCTTGTGTAACTCTTGTTTCCATTAATCTTACTATCCTCCTGTTTCCTGCCTTCTAAGTTTTGTCCCAGGTCACGTACTGCCTTTTTCTTCTTCACTGGTTGATTATGCTAGGAGTGAGGGCCTTGCTGGTGTTATTCACATTCCAGGCCAATCTACTGTTTGGCTGCAAGGTGAGCTATGGGGGTGAGTTTTGTTCCAGGCTTGATGGATGACTTTTTTGAAAGGCCATATTATTAGAGTTTCACGAGCCTGTATGGGACCAGTAAGCTTAACCATTTCATTGTTCTTGAACTTTGTTCAACATTTTCCACTGATTCTATCCATAGCCTTCTGCAATGATCCCTTTAGAGTGATCAATAGGGTAGATGGGCATCAACTAGCTCTGTTAATTTCCAGGTCATGGAGGTTGAGGTTCATGTGATTCATTAGCAGTTTGAACTAATTGTTTCAATGCATCTGTGCTTTTATTCTTTTTATTCCAGATGGGGAGAGACCAATAGTTGCACTTTAGAAAGCTGCTTGCCAATTTTCCTACCCCAGTTGCTGTTCACCACAGTAGTAGTAGAATATTGTCTCTGTGAAGTACATTATACCAATTAATTTTAATGCTCCTTGAGATTATTATGGTTTTAAGGACCCAGAACTAGAATCCTTTCAAGATGATAGAGTGCGGTTAAAAGTTTGTATAACTTTGCACCCTGTTGGTTCAGGTATATACATGGATGTTTTTACAACAAATACTAATATGAATGCATAAATATCATTTGCCAGTCTATGTGTAGTCATGCCTGTAAGGCCATTCATGTGATGTTCTATCAGTTTTTCTTAAATCTCTTGTTCATGGAAAGACCATGACTTCTCAAATGTAAAACCAGACATTTAGCCATTCTGTTCTCTTGTTTTGCTGCAACAATTTTTTCCTTAGTGAGTTGGTGTATGGCTAGTGATGTTAGTTTGAGGAGTAAGGTGTGCCTGATTCAGGCTATGATACTTACAGTCAGTGCATCTGAGAACTGGACAGTGAATAAAAGAAGGAAAGAAGAAGAAGAATTTATTCTATTGAATTGTGGTCTTGGAAAAGAATATTCAATATCCCATGAACTTCCAAAATAACAAACAGCTATATCTTGGAGAAGGTACAGCCAGGTGCTCCTTTGGGGCCAAGATGATGAAGTTTCAGCTCACGTACTTAGGGCTTGTTGGTAGGAAAGGTTATCTCTTGGAGAAGGACATCATGCTTCAGAAGGTGGAGGGATGGCAAACGAGAGGAAGATCTTCAATGAAGTAGAAAGACACAGTGACTGCTGCAGTGGGCTTGAGCATGCCAGTGACTGTGAAGATGGCACAGGAAAGGGCTTTAGAGTCTGTTTAGTTCACAGGAGCCATATGCATCATACTAGACTCAACCACATCTAACAATAACAATCCTAAGTGAGTAAATGCCATAGGATAATGGAAAAGAAGATGAAAGGGACATTGGGAGGAAACAATACAGTGATTCATATTGTTAACTGAGCTACATTGGTTCAGGCTCAAAGAAACCCCATGTACTAAAGAATAGCTGATTGTCAAGATTGCCCTGCACCATCTTCACGAACACTGATCCTTGAGTCCATTGTTGCAGCCATTGTTGCTGTGTATTCTGAATGCCTTCCAACCTGGGAGACTCATCTTCCAGTCCTTTATTAAGTATGTTATGGTCCATAAGGTGTTTTAGATATTGGCGGCGAAGACTTTAGCAAAACACAAGCTATGACAGTATAACAAACTGACAATTGGATGATTGACCTATTAGTTCAAAACTTCCAACAAATAGTGCCACATTTACAGTGATTTACTATGCCGGGGATGAAAAGGTGAGGAAGAATAGGGTTGGTTTCAGAATTAAAAAAGTAATTTCTAGATCCGTCCTGAAACACAATGTGGTGAGCCATCGGATAATACAAGAAAATCCAGTGAATACCACTATAATTCAAATATATGCACCAACAACCAGAGTCAAAGAGGAGGAAATAGAAGATTTCTACCAACTTTTGCAGTCAGAAGTTGATCAAACATGCAATCAAGATGCATTGATAATAATGGGTGACTGGAACGCAAAAGTTGGGAACAGGGAAGAAGGATCAGTAGCTGCAAAACACAGGCTTGGTGAGAGAAATGAGGCTGGAGATAGAATGATAGAGTTCTGCACATTCAATGATTTATTCATTGTTAATACCTTTTATAAGAAACATAAATGTAGGCTATACACATGGATTTCACCTGGTGGCATGCATAGGAATCAAATAGATTACATTTGTGGAAAAACTCAGTGGAGAAGCTCAATATCCGCAGTGAAAACCAGGCTGGGTGCTGATTGTGGGACAGACCACCAACTACTCATATGTAAGTTCAAGCAAGCTGAAGTTGAGGAAAATTAAATCAAGTCCACAGGAACCAAAATTTGATCTTAAGTCTATCCCACTCGAATTTCAAAATCACCTCAGGAAGAGGTTTGAGGCCTTGAGCACCAATGAGCATAGACCAAATGAGCTCTGGGAGGATATCAAGGAAACCTTCCATGAAGAATGCAAAAGATCATTACAAAGGCTGAAAAAGAAGAAAAGACCAAGATGGATGTCAGATGAGACTCTGATTATTGCATTAGAGAGCCGAGAAGCCAAAGCTAAAGGAAGAAATGAAGAAAACAAAGAGCTAAACAAAATTTCAAAAGGCAGCCTGGGACGACAAATCAAGATACTATAATGAAATGTGTAGAGAGCTGGAGTCAGAAAATCAAAAGGGCCAAACTCACTCAGCATTTCTTAAGCTGAAGGAGCTGAAAAACAAATTCAAGCCACAGGTGGCAATACTTAAGCATACTCTGGGTAGAATGTTAAATGATCCAGGAAGTATCAAGAGAAGATGGAAGAAAGACACAGAGTCACTGTATCAGAAGGAATTGGCTGACACAGAAGAATTGCATGAAATGACATATAAGCAAGAGCCTATGGTGATGAGGGAGGAAGTTCAAATTGCTCTGAAGGAAATGGCAAAAAACAAGGCTCCAGGAGTTGATGGCATACCAATTGACATATTTCAACAAACAGACACTGCCCTGGATGTGCTCACTAAGTTGTGCCAAGAAATCTGGAGAACAGCCAGCTGGCCGACTGACTGGAAAAGATCGATATTTGTTCCCGTTCCAAAGAAAGGTGACCCAACAGAGTGCGGAAATTATCGAACAATATCATTAATATCACATGCAAGCAAGATTCTGCTGAAAATTATCCAAAAACATTTAGAACAATATGTCAACAGAGAACTACCAGGTGTGCAGGCTGGATTTAGAAGAGGTCGTGGTACTAGGGATATTATAGCTAATGTTAGATGGATCTTGGCAGAAAGCAGAGAGTACCAGAAGAATGTCTATCTGTGCTTCATTGACTATGCAAAGACTTTTGACTGTGTGGATCACAACAAGCTGTGGCTGACTCTGAGAAGAATGGGAATCCCAGAACATTTGATTGTGCTAATGCAAAACCTATACTTGGACCAACAGGCAGTCGTCAGAACAGTGCAAGGAGACACTACATGGTTCAAAATCAAGCAGGGGGTTCTTCAGGGATGTATTCTGTCTCCATACCTTTTCAATCTATATGCAGAAGAGATCATCCGAGACTCTGGGCTGTACGAGGAGGAATGTGGCATCAGCATTGGTGGAAGAGTCAAGAACAACCTGCGTTATGCAGATGACACAACCCTGCTTGCTGAAACTGTGGAGGACTTGAAGCACTTGCTGCAGAAGGTCAAGTACTGCAGTCTTCAATATGGATTGAAGCTCAACATCAAGAAAACAAAGATTCTCACCACTGGGCCAATTGGCAGCATCAGTATGGATGGTGAAGAGATTGAGATAGTTAGCAGTTTTAGTTTACTTGGCTCAACAATCAATACTCTTGGTAACAGCAGCCAGGAAATCAAGAGACAAATTGCATTGGGAAAGTCAGCTGTGAGGGACCTCTCAAGAGTAGTGAAGAGCAATGACGTCAGGCTGGAGACTAAGGTACGCCTGACCCAGGCTATAGTCTTTGCAATTACGTGCTATGTGTCAGAGAGTTGGATGGTGAATAGAGACGGTAGAAAGAGAATTGATGCCTTTGAGGTGTGGTGCTGGAGAAGAGTGTTAAATATACCATGGACTGCTAGGAGAACAAACAGGTTTGTTTTGGAGAAGGGGAAGCCAGAATGCTCCTTGGAGTCAAGGATTCTGAAGCTTTATCTGACATATTTTGGGCATGTTGCAAGGAGGGACTGGTCCTTGGAAAGGAACATCATGTTTGGCAGAGTGGAGGGGTGGCAAAAGAGAGGAAGCCCTTCGAAGATATGGATCGATTCTGTGACTGGAGTGGTAGGAATAAGTGCGTTTGGGATGGCTAACTTGGCACAGGTGTGGGATTACAATAATGAAAAGTTAGAAATAGGTTTACACACAGAAAAATCAAACAAACCCACAACCCATTCTTCGGTAACCATAAGAGAAGTAATAGGGAAATCACCAATGTTAAACCAGATGAGTTAATGCTGGTGAAGGGAAAAAGATATGAGCAATCTGTGCCCAAGGCAAAAGAAGACATGGGGATGTATGCAAGAAGTAAAGGATAGCTACAGTAGACTACTGTACAAAATATGCAGACCTGCAACCACAGCAATAAGTAACATTAATTTGCGAGTAGATACATAGATAAATATTCATGAAAAATAGGTAAAGGAAATTGTACTGGAGTACACTTGCAATCAGTATGGTCATGTTTATTTATATATACATCGTGATAATTATATTTATGTTTTTATTGTTGTTGTTGATTGCCACAATTTACAGCTACTCTGTGAACCAAAGACCTAATGTCTTTTCATAACTATCATCATTTCTCCAAGTTCCTAGAGTTTCAAGAGCATGTGGTTTAGTAAGTGGAATCTACTCCTGCTTCCAAACCTGTTTTACAACAGGGAGCTCCACCGCATACTGTCGACATTGGGGAACCTTTATGGTATTTGATGTCCTATAGGTACAAGGTTCAGCATCACAACAAACCCAGGTTACTTCAACTACACACTGACAAAGAGTGATATACAAAGTAGAAGAATGTTCCTCTAGATAAAACAGCACTAGTCTGATTTAGCAGTGCTTAAGTGTTGTCAAGTTGAATAAGACTCATATTGACTTTAGCGCAAAAGACCTGAACTCTGTTCTATAATGAACATAATTTCTGTACATTTGTAGAGTTTCCATTGTCACTTAGTTTAGGAAGTGGATGCCACTCCTGCTTCCCAACCTGAATCAATCTGGAAGCTCATCCAAACACTGTACAAAATGGGTAACCATTATGGTATTTGACACGACTATGGCATAGTGTTCAGCATCACAGGAGCTTCAAGTTGTTCAGTACAGCAAATAGACAAATGATTGCTGTGTCACTTGAAGAATATTCGTTCTAAAATGAATAAATTTGGTGAGCACCAGAAAAATGAGACCACTATCCTAGAGTGGAGGCTCCAGGCTCCAGGCTGACCCACAGGACCCATTCTCTCACTATGGGATTTTAAAGACACACCCATTAGCTGGCCTCCACCCTTGGCCAAAGATTCAAGGAACACCAGCTTTTGGTGGGGGGAGGGGCGGGGGAAGAACAGTAACATATCAAACAGGACCCAAGAATTTTCCTTACGTGACCACTAGCAAAATGTGACCGCCATCCTGATGCTAGCAGCCAACTCCTAGAGTGGAGGATCCCCTTATGCATATGTTGTTGTTATGTGCCGTCGAGTCATTTTTGACTCATAGCGACCCTATGTACAACAGCTCTAAACCCTGCTCTATCCTGTGCCAATCGCATTGCCTCTGACACACCCATCCCGATTACCCCAGTCACTGAATCAATCCACCTCATAGAGGGTCTTCCCCTCCTGCGCTGTCCCTCCACCCTCCCAAGCATGACTTCCCTCTCTAAGGACCTGTCTCTACTTACAACATGTCCAAAGTATGTCAGAGGAAGCCCTAGAATCCTTGCCTCCAAGGAGTAGCCTGGTTTAACCCTCTCCAGGATGAATCTGTTTGTTTTCTTGGCAGTCCAGGGTACATTCAATACTCTTCTCCAGCACCACAGCTCAAAGGCATCAATTCTCCTTCTATCCTTCCTAGTCATTGTCCAACTCTCTTATGCATAACAAGTGATTGCAAAGACCATGGCCTGTATCAAGCACACCTTAGTCTCCAGAGAGATACCATTGCCCATGAATATAGTTACATTTATATTTTAAGTTTACAAAAGCAAAAAGACCACACTTATTGTTGTCAAGAAGACTAGAAGAATTCCTGAAACTGTTGCCTGATTCAAACTTCTGATTAGAAACTTAAGACATTCCCATAGGCTACCTCTCAACCAAATCATAAAAGGGATTCTAAAAGAAACAATAATATCTGTGAAGAAGGTGCTTCTTAGAACGATCAAGTATATAAAATCAAAAGGGCAATATTTGCCCAAAACCAAAGACCAGGAAGAGGAAAGAACAGTAAAACAGCTTTGAGGGCTAGGTACTTAGAAAAAAATAAGGGAGTGTGCTGATACATTGCACTAATTGTATATGAACTATTGATTAGAAAACTAATTGCTATGTGATCTTTCATGTAATGTACAATAAGGTTTAAAAAAAATAATTTTGCCAGCTTTTTCACTCTTGTGTATTTACTATAATTAATACATAACATAGCTTTAGTTTTGTTTCACACATTATCTACTTTGTAAGCAAATAAATGGTATAATTTTAGCAAAAGAAAAGTTGCTAGACTCACAGGTGAATCAAAGGTTTAGATCTGGGAAAGTAGTGAAATAATTCAAGAAAAATAATTTCAGGTTACGGCTCTCCAAGTCTCTCTGGGAAATGGCTCTATTTTTTAGATTATCAGCATGGTCGGGCTCATAAACAGAGGTTCAAATAGTGGTAATGGTTGAAATTTCTTTTTTTCCCACCTCTGTATTTTTATTAGTATGCATATAATTATTCATGTACATTATGTTTCATTCATGTACATAGTGGTGGTTTGTGTATGTGTGTGTGTTTGACACTTTTTCCTTCACTGATATTATGCTTCATACAATCATTTTATTTTCCGCTTAAATTACAAGATTCTGGATTTCAGTATGTCATTTACAGAGTATTGTGTGTTGTGTACCTTTCAGTCAGAACTGACTTATAGCTGAACCTCCATTAGATATTCAGAGGCAGTTAATCACACAGGAGGCAATTACCCATCCTTCTCTCACAAAGCAGCTAGTGGATTTGAACCATGTGGCTTCGGGATTGCAGCACAGCTTCTTGCCACTAGGCCACTAGAGCTCGTTAGACTATTTTATTATTAAGTACTGTGTATTCATAATTACAGACTAACATAGTTCATAATTTATAGACTAACAAATCCAATAATGAGGAATATTCTGTATAAGCAGTACTAAATTTCACAATAGGTACTACAAATATGTATCATCATAACCTTTGTGGAGATGACACACTTGAAATTTCAGTTGATGTTATTTTTAACTGTATGCTTTATTCAGTGTGCTCTGAAGCTTTCAGTCCTAGTCCATGCAGCACCAAACTACCTAGACCATTCATCACCCCCTCTTTCATCTAACATACAAAAATATGAGCTGTTCTTAATTCCACACAATGAAGGGTAGGGTTTCCTCAACATTCTCTTTTTGTGTAAAGCTACAGAATACCCTAAGAGGTGATATGTTTTATCTCTAATAAGCACCTAGGAATTCACTAAATGACAAGTCTATCTTTAACAATCAGTCAAGTCACTGCTATCTTGTGCTGTGCTAAGTTAGAACTGATTCATAAATCAAAACTCATCTTACAGTGGGGTTTTGGAGGCTGTGCATCACTTGGGAGGAGAGTGCCCATCTCTCTCTCATGGGAACTGCTGGTGGACTTGAACTGCTAGAGAGGTGTGGCCTTGCAGCACAACCCTCTATAGACTAGCACATCAGAGCTCCCTAACTTTATCACTAGACCTCAGGGAAATTTGTTTTGTAAGTTTGGTTAATGTAAACTTGTAGGTAAGAAACAAGAGTGAGTGCTGAGAGGAAGTAATAAACCATTAAATTGCAAGTGGAGACATTTTTAAAATTATTTTAAAATTTATTTTACTCATTAATTTTTTAATTTATTTTTTAAAAATTTCTTATGATTTGATGTAAATTTACAAAGCACATTAAGGTACTTTTTTTAGCCAGTCATCCATGCATATTTTGTTTATAATACACACAATGTCTGATCATCCATTCATTCCACATTGTCCTTCCCTTCCCTCATTCTAATAAAGTGTTCATTGTCTATCCATTGATTTTCTACTCTCCCCTGCCTGTCCTCTGATAACTGTAACTAATGATATTTTTTCCATAAGTAAATCTTTCTCTAGTTTTATAACAATGATCTGACACAGAATTTGTCCTTTTGTAACTGACTTAGTCTACATAATGCCCTCTAGCCTTGTCCATGTTGGGAAGTATTTATTTATTGATTATTCTTTATTGTTTTTCAATTCTTTATTGGTTTTTTATTGAGATTTTAATGAAAGAATATAGAGAACTTGGATTTCCATTCATTACTTGTTGAACATTTTCCTCCTTGCCCACCTTTGCCCCCAGTTTGCTTTTCTCTTTGAAAAGAAAAAAAAATTCTTCCATTGTTAAACAATCCCCACCAGTCCACTTTACTATGCAGCTCTTAGTCTGGACTCTTGTCATGCAAATAATACCTTACCATATATCCCTTTTAAACACTTCTCTCCTCCATCTGTTTCTACTATGCAGCTCTTATTCTGAACTCTCGTCATGAAAATAATAGCTTATCATATATCTCTTTTAAACAGTTCTCTTCTCCAACTGTTTCAATGCAGTGTACATTACTTATCCCCTCTTTTCTTAGTTTCCCCCAAACCCGATGTCAGTCCCATTTTATAACAGTGGCATTATGCAGTACTTACCCTTTTGTAGCTGAAATATTTCACTCAACATAATGTCCTCCAGGGTCACCCATTTTGTATAATATTTCATGAGTTCCTAGTTTTGCAATGCTGTATAGTATTCCATTGTATGGATATATATATCTTCTCTATCCATTTGTTTGTTGATAGGCACTTGGGTTATTTCCAGCTCTTTGCTATGGTGAAAAAAGCAGCAATAAACATGAGTGTGTGTATATATATATATATATATATCTGCTTGGGTGGAAGTTCTGGTTTCTTTAGGGTATATTGCCTGTAGTGGAATTACTAGGTCATTTCTAGGTATTACTAGGTATTTCTATTTCCAACCTTTTGAGAGAACACCATAATGCCTTCCATAGTCATTGCACCATTTTACACTCCCACCAACAGTGAATAAGGGTTCCAGTTTCTCCACAACCTCGCCAGCATTTGTTGTTTACTGCTCTGTTGAATTTTGTTATTGTTACTGGGGTGAGATGATATCTCACAGTTGTTTTGATTTGCATCTTTCTTAGAGCTAGGGATTTTGAACATTTCTTCATGTGTTTGTTCACCATCTGAATGTGTTCTTTGGTGATTTGTTTGTTTATATCCTGTACCCATTTTTCAATTGGGTTGTTTACCTTTATCTTGTTGTGGTGCTCAAGTATTTTATAAATTCTAGATATAAGTCCCTTATCAGATGTTTCATTACCAAATATTTTTTCCCTGTCTGTGGCTTTTCTTTTTACCCTAATGGGTAAGTTTTTGGATGTGCATAGGAATTTGATTCTTAGAAGATCCCATTCATCTATTTTTATTCTCTCCTGGTTGTAGGTTTTTCAGCATGCTTAGATGACTGTTCATGCTGTGGATTAAGGTTTCTAGCGTTCTTCGAACCGTTTCTTTAATGAAGTTTATAGTCCTTGGTCTTAGTCATAGGTCCTTGATCCACTTTGGTTTTTTTGTATGGTATGAGGTGTGGGTCTTGCTTGAGTTTTCTGCAGATAATTTTCCAATTTTGTCAACACTAGTTGTTAAAAAGGCTGTTGTTTCCTGCTTAACTGATTTTTTATCCTTTTCAAAGATCACTTGACTGTAGGTATATGGGCTGATTTCTGGGTTCTCAATTCGATCATTGATTTATATTTTTGTCATTATATCAATGCCGTGCTGTCTTGACCACCATGGCAGTGCACTAATATTTGAAATCAAGGAGTGAGATTCCTCCTACATTATTTCTCTTTTTATAGGCCAATATCTCTCATGAACATAGATGCAAAAATTCTGAACAAACTCCTGGCCGATAGCATCCAATGAAACATACAAAAAAATTCACCATGACCAAATGGGATTCATAACAAGTATGCAATGATGGTTCAACATAGGAAAAGCAATCAGTATAATTCATCACATTAACAAAGCAAAGAACAAGAACTACATGATCCTATCAATTGATGCAGAAAAGGCCTTTGACAAAATCCAACATGCTTTCCTAATTAAAACACTCAACAAAACAAAGTAAAGAGTATATATGCAAACCTGAGAGCCATCATTGCTCTCAATTGAGAGAGATTAAAGGCATTTCCTTTGAGAACAGGAACTAGGCAAGAATACCCACTATCACCTCTCCTATTCAGTATTGTATTGGAAGTATTAGTGATAGCAGTAAGATAAGGAAATAAGAGGTATTCAAGTTGACAAAGAGGAGATAAAATTAACTCTATATGCAGATGATATGATAGTATGCTTAGAAAACCCTAAAGACTCAGTGAGAAAACTACTGGACATAGTGACCAATTCAGCAAAGTGGCAGGATATAAGATCAACATGCAAAAATCAATTGGACTTCTCTACAATGACAAAGAGAATACAGAACTGGAACTAAGAAAAACAATACCCATCACAATAGCTAATCACAAGATTAAATACTTGGGAGTAAATCTAACTAGAAACCCAAAGGATCTGTTCAAAGAGAATTCCAAAACCCTATTACAAGAAACAAAAAGAGACCTGGAGAAATGCAAAAATATACCATGCTCTTGGATAAGAAGACT
Organism: Elephantulus edwardii; assembly: GCF_000299155.1. Lineage (NCBI taxonomy): Eukaryota > Metazoa > Chordata > Mammalia > Macroscelidea > Macroscelididae > Elephantulus > Elephantulus edwardii. The sequence continues at coordinate 15,014,737 of NW_006399821.1, forward strand.
CAGTATTGTGAAAATAACAATACTACCAAAAGCAATTTACACGTTCAATGCAATCCCAATAAAAATACCAATTCCATTCTTCAATGAGATGTAAAAGGCAATCTCCAATTTCATTTGGAATGGAAAGAGACACCGAATAAGCAAAGCACTCTTTATTGTCTTTCAATGCTGCATAGTATTCCGTTGTGTGAATGTAGCATCATTCCTCTGTCCCTTCATTTGCGTATGTAGCTATTTGAGGTGTTTTAATATCTTTGCTAACCCTAGTTTCTCTATCCACTTGTTAATTTATGGGCATTTGAGTTGTGTCCATCTTTTTGCTATGGTGATTAATGCTGCAATATAAATACGCATTCTACCAGAACAGTGCATTGACAGCGAACTACCAGAAATACAAACTGGGTTTAGAAGAGGCTGTGGCACTAGAGACGTTATCACGAATGTCAGATGGATCTTCGCAGAATGTTAAGAGTACCCGAAGGATATCTATCTATGTTTCATTGATTATGCAAAGGCATCTGACTGTGTGGATTACAACAAATTGTGGTTAACCTTGAGGAGAATGGGAGTCCCAGAACTCTTGATTGTGCTTATGTGAAACCTATACTTGGACCAGGAAGTAGTCCTCAGAACAGAGCAAGGAAACACTGAATGGTTCAAAATCAAGAAGGGAGTGCATTAGGGATGTGTCCTGTCTCCATAACTTTTCCATCTATATGCAAAACAAATCATTCAGGAGGCTGAGCTATATGAGAAGGAATATGGCATCAGGATTGGAGGAAGACTCATCAATAACCTCCATTATACAGATGATAACCTTACTTGCTGAAACTGAAGAGGACCTAAAGCACTTGCTGCAGAAGGTCAAGGACTGTAGTCTTCAATATAGATTGAAGCTCTATCTCAAGAAGACAATGATTCTCACCACTGGGCCAATTGGCAGCCCCATGATGGATGGAGAAGAGATTAAGGTTGTTAACAGTTATAACTTTCTCACTCCACAGTCAACACTCTTGACACCAGCAGTTAGAAAATCAAAAGATAAATGTCATTAGATAAATCTGCTCTCAGGGACCTCACCAGGGTACTGAAAAGCAATGATGTCATTCTGGAGACTATGGTGTACATGGTTCAGGTGCTGGTATTCACAATTATTTGCTATGCATCAGAGAGCTGGACAATAACTAAAGACAACAGAAGAAGAATTGATGCCTTTGAGTTGTGGTGCTGGAGAAGAGCCTTGAACATACCATGGACTGCCAATAAAACAAATAGATATGTCTTGGAGAGAGTGAAACCAAGGCAAGGATTTGGAAGGTTTGTCTCACATACTTTGGCCACGGCCAGCAGGGACTGGTCCTTGGAGAAGGACATTATGCTTAGAAGAATGGAGGGACAGAACAGAAGAGGATGACCTAGCATGAGATGGAATGATGCAGTAACTAGCTCAATGGGGGTAGGTGTGTTGGAGTTAGTGATATTAGCTCAAGACAGGGCAGACTTCAGAGCTGTTTGTTGTACATAGATAGGGTCACTATGAGTTGCATGTCAAGTTTGATGTCAAATCTCAGGCATATAACAACAACAACAACAACATATCTGTTCTTAGATCTTAATTTTGTAAAGTTTATTTTTTCAGGGTATATTCCTAGGAGTGGAATAACTGAATTAAATGAACACCCTAGTTCTTACTGGACCTTACTCGCAAGTAAGTTGATTTCTTTTTCTAACTTAGTTTTTAAATCTCTTTCTTGGAGTGCAAAATGTATTAGCAGTTAAGTATTATATGCTGGGAGATTGTTTGGTTCATCTCATAAACTTTGGCTTTATTACTAACAACAACAACAACAATGACGACGACGACAACAACAAAAAGTGCATCAAACAAAAATTTTGGGATCTATAAAGTTAAAAATGTGTTTTCCAATTTTTTAATTTTATATATCTATGTATATTCCATTAGCCCTCAACTAAATAACATTTCTCTATGGTAGGGCCCCCCCCCCCATCATCGTGCTTTGAGAATGAAGAGACTCTCAATTGATCCATTGTTCTTGTGGGATAGGATTACTTCCTTTGCTTGAAATTATTTTTGTAGAATTCCTGCTCTTGACAAATTTTTCCCTCTTCACCTAAATATGCCTCTAACAACTATAATAGCTAATTTCAGTCTTTAAACTAGTAGACACATTTAGTTTGAAGAAGTACCAAGGATATAAAGTCTTGAGTTTCATTTTAAAATTAACTTTATATTATTGTTATTGCTATTAGCTATTGTCAAGTCACCTTTCCCTCCTTCCCCCTAGAAAACACTACTTGATCCTATTCTATGATCAGTTGTACATTCTGCCTTTGTGATCCGTAGTATTGTCATTGAGTGATTATCAGAAGTAGATTGCCAGGCATTTCTTCCTAGTCCACTCTCGTATGGAAGGTCTCCTGAAACCTACTCAGCATCATAAAACTCAGGCTTCCACTAACAAGTGATGGCTCAGATGAGATACATTAACTAGGAACTGAACTGCATAAAAGGTGAAGATTCTACCACTGAACTACCAAATGTCTCATTTCATTCATTACATCTGTGCTTGTCAGAGTGAATTCATCTCTGTGGAGTCCAGTTAACTTTCTTATAGTTGAAGGTCATGGACTGCCTCAGGCCAAATCAACCCTGTCTTCAGCATTAGTCACAAAGTAGACTTGGACACAACCTGGACAGCTGTGGCACTCTGGGCCCTGAGGGAAGCGTAGAGATTGTCTAGTCTAGGTTTCTCATTTTGCAGATGAAGACTTTAGGCCAAAAGAAACAAAGTCCATGTTCACGGTCATTCCACTTCTTAGAGGAGGCATGAGGTGATCATCCTTTTCACTTAGTTCTCTTCCTGATGCAACATGCATAGATGTCTTAGGAAATTCCCACATCATTGGCAAAATTGCTGTCAACCAATTTACTCTTCATGTCCTGCTTTCCTCTCCTGAGAGTCAGTGGCATTCTGTCAGTCTCACTTGCCTGGAGTTCACCATCTCAAGATCCTTCTTTCAACAACCAAACCTTCAGCTTTGCAGGGCATCACCTTTTAATGTGTAAAAGTAGTCCAGGCTCACCTACCTCCCATACTGTATTTAACATAGGGAAGATAATCTATAAAGTCATTCCCTTAGCTTTAGACTTTGCAATTACCAGCCTCAACTCAGGAAACAGAGAACCTCCTGCTGGAATTACCCACAATAGCTACGTTCAGGTCAATCTGTGGCCACTCCATGAAGAGCAAAGCAGAGCAGAGCAGAGCACAGCCCAGCCCAACAGAGCACAGCGGAGCACAGCCCAGCCCGGCCCAGCCCAGCCCAGCCCGGCCCAGCCCAGCCCAGCCCAGCACAGCACAGCACAGCACAGCCCATCCCAGCCCAGCCCAGCACAGCACAACAGAGAGCAGCAGAGCACAGCAGAGAATGGCAGAACTGGGCTCCATAGGTTTCTTAATGGCTATGTTTAAAAAATGAGTTAACAGGCCTTTTACTTTTGAGATGCCTCTGGTTGTATTTGGATGACCAATAATCTTTTGGTTAGCTTGAAAGCACATTAACCACTTACTGGGATTAGAAGTGAATTTATTTCACAGAGTCTGTGGCTACATGTCGGGGGGAGAGAGAGAGGCTGGGAAACAGGAACGTGAGCCTCCACTGTCCCGTGGTCACCCGGGGCCCCTTGCCAGCCTGGGCGGTTGGATCATCTCATTACATCATTTCTAATTACTCCCTCTTGATCTCACTCACACACTTTCTCTCACTGCACCATGTACTGATTTTAATTTGGTCAGTAGCTTAAGAGTAACAAATTTACTCGAACTTTCCAACCTCGAGCATAAAACCATAGGCCACTACAGATTCCAAGGTTTAGGATGGTAAAGTCTGGCAGGGCTTCCCAAGGAGGTAGAGAGGGGAGAACTGCTTACTCAACAGAATAACCTCATTTTCAGGCCTGAGTGCCAGGCTAATTTGTTAAAATTACTATGCTTGGTTCTCAGTTATCCATTTCAAGGACTATTTATGGTGTGGGTTTTCAATCGCCACCTCGCCTCAGCCAATCAAAGCAGGCGGTCAAGGTCAAGAGCCAAATCAGCCCTTGTGTGTCCAGAAGAACTTGGAAAACTGAGTGTTTGCATTTATTCAAAGAAGACCTGTTGAAATTACAGAAGAGATTGGAGGTATAATATTGATCTTTTTTAGTACAAAACTCCTGTTATTAGTTTGTCTTTAAGTAAATTCTGAATCATGGTTAACTCCCTGCATTTAAGAAAAGGAACTATGCTCTGAAGGGTTTTCAGGGGTTGAATTTTTGAAAGTATATTGCCCTGCCTTTCTTCTGAGGCACCTCTGAGTGAACTTGAAGACAAATCTTAGTGGTAAGGAAGTGGTTCTCTGAAGGTGTTACCTTGGATTGAGGCTTTTACTTAATAGTCGAGCGTATGAACCATTTGCAATACTCAGGGACTTTCTAATAAGCAAGAGACTATTATGTATCAGGAGGGCCCAGTTTTTGGAAACAGATATCATGCTTAGAAATGGACATGAACAGTGAAGGAGAGGAAGATCCTAAATGAGATTGATTGACACAATGACTGCAATGGTGGGCTTGGATGTGGCAGAGATGGAGAGGACGTGACGGGATTGGGCAGGATTTCTCCCTGTTACACCGAGGGCTGCTGGGAATTGAAATCAACTCAACAAGAATTACTTTAAAATCCCTGTAGCTACTTGATGAACTAACCATGCAATTTCAATGTCAGTCTGATTTAATAAACAGTCATGATTTAAAATGACAAATAAAAGCTCCAGCCAAATCCAGTTTTCTCCCTGTTTATGTTGCTTTATGTTATTTGTGAAAATGATAATGTCTGCCATGCCCAAAAGCATAAAATACCAGAATCTTTAAAATGTGAAAGAATCTTTAGTCTTAGTCCCTTACACAGATATCAAAATCAATTTGCTTTAGGAACCTATTGATTATTGATGTTGTTGTTGTTGTTAAGTGCCTGTCGAGTTGCAGACGACTCATAGAGATCCTATGAATGAAAGACCTGAGCACTTGTATAACTTTCTTTGTTTCTCTAAGTTCATAGGGTTTCCGGAAGCAAACTATTTCAAAAGTGGATACCATTCCTTTCAAGCTTGTTCTAATCCTGGAGCTACACCAAGCACTGTCCACCATGGATAACCATTAGCACATTTGACACATCGCTGTCACAGTGTTCAGCATATAAATGCTCAGGTCATCAGATCCCATCAAATCATCATGCATTCCGAAGGAATGAAGTCCCATGTTAAATGAGAAAGTTATAGCATGTGATTTTTTTGTGGTTTTGTGGGTGGAGAGTTGTGGTTTTTTTGGTGTTTTTTTTTAGTTTTTCTGTTATTTGTATTATGCTTAATAGTACCTCTTCTTCTATCCAAAAGTAGTTATTAAGACACCTCTTTGTACAATAGATGGTGACCTTATCCTATACTGTGCCACCCTCTCAGTCCTCCCTGCTCAAGTCCATTGTTGTAGTCACTGTATAAATTGATCTTGTTGA
>NW_006399821.1:15020429-15074974 GCF_000299155.1 Elephantulus edwardii
GAGAGAGAGAGAGAGAGAGAGAGAGAGAGAAAGAGATTGATTTAAAAGAGCCACATTAGCATATGATCCTTGCTTCTTCCTGTGCCCACCTCCAAACATGTCACCTTTACTACAGTCCTATAGTTTAGATGTCATATTGTAAAATAGGATAGTCCTCATTATAGCAATTCGTTGTGGTGCAGATAGATCATGCTCAGTTATTGGTTGAATGCTCTAAGATTCAAGACCACCCAGAAGTACCTAGAAAGAAGTCTTACAATCTAGTTCTGAAAACAGGGCTGTGAAAACTCCATGGAGCAAAGTGCTAATCTGCTACACGTGGGGTCACTATCAGGTCCACATCAGCTGATGGATGATTGTAGTAAGCAGAGGAAACATATGAGATAATAGATATGAAGCTTCTCTGAACTCTTCAGGAGAGAGAGCTTTAAATGCAAACTTTTAAACAGATTGTCTTTTAGAGCCTTATCATTTCAGTGAAAAACTTTGTAAACTAATAATATACATAAATTACTCATTGAGCTCACATTTCCTGCATGTTTGCTTTTGCCTTGGTCATATAGATACCTCAAAGTCTCTGTTAACATTTGTATTCTGAAAAAGTTCTCCCTCAGCCTTCCATGCTACCATAGATGGGAAGCCAGCCCTCAACCGTATCTGTGTCTCTTGGTTCTCTTTTTACGAAGTTGGGGAAATTGATATTAACTCATCTTTAATGTGAGATTGGCACAGGATAGAGCAGGGCTTAGGGCTGTTGTACATAGGGTCGCTATGAGTCGCAAGCAACTCGATGGCATATAACAACAACAACAACAACACCTTTAATAAGAGCAGGGTTTTTGTTTTTTTTTTCTTTAATTCTAGAGCTTATGTATTTACTTTGTTTAATTATCCTGGGTTTCCTTTTGGTTGTTCCATTTGTATGTTCATGTTCAGGAGTATAATGGAAGTATTTCTTGGAATGACTTTATCAACCAGATTGATTTAAAAATTTTGTCAACATCATTAAGCAGCCCCAAGCTCATGTAACTCCATGTTTTGTTACAGAGTTGTTGCATACTACTGAGTCTGAACACACCCATAGCTGACCCTCCAGCAGGTTTTCAAAGACAGTTAATCACATGGGAAGCAGTTGCCCACCATTTTCCCACAGAGAATCTGGTGGATTCGAACCGCATGCCTTTAGGATTGCAGTACAACTTCTTACCACTAGGCCATGAGAGCTCCCTTATTACAGAATTGTTGCTGTTGTTGTTGATTGCCTTCAAGTCGAGCATGACTCATAGCAACTCTATGAACAAAAGGCCTGAAGCCCCTCTATGACTATCGACATTTATCAAAGTTTATAGAGTTTCTGGAGGCATGTTGTTTAGGAAGTGAATGCCACTACTGCTTCCAATATTACAGAGTAGAACTAGGGAGTTCTTGGCTGTAATCTTATAGAAATAGTTTACCAGGCCATTCTTCTTGCGAGCTGCTGAGTAAGTTTGAAATTCCAACCTTTAGATGGGTTGTCAACTGAAGACTATGCCACTCATGTTCCTTTCCACAGCTCAACATTCTTTCATGCCAAATTGTGCCAAGAAGTTTTCAGGAAAGCTACCTGGTCAAGTGAGTGGAGGCAATTCATATTTATTCCTATTCCCAGAAAAAGTGATCCAACAGAATGTGGATATTATTGAACTACTAATACAACATGAAAGCAAAATCTTGCTGAAAATTATTAAAAAAATGACTGGAACAGTACATTGACAGAGAACTGCTAAAAATACAAGCTGGTTTAGAAGAAGGTGTGGCATTAGCAGAGAGTACCAGGAGAATGTCTATTTGTGTCTTATTGACTGTGTAAAGGCATCTGACTCTGTGTGTCACAGCAATTTGTGGCTAACCTTGAGAAGAATGGGAAACCCAGAACACTTGATTGTGCTCATACAAAACCCATACTTGGACGAAGAAGCAGGAACAGAGCAAGGAAACACTGCATAGTTCAAAATCAAGAAAAAAAATGTGTCCATGATGTGTCCTTTCTCCATACCTTTTCAATCTATATGTGGAACAGATCACATGGGAGAGGAGACTGAACTATATGAAATAGAATGTAGCCTCAGGATTGGAGGAAGACTCATCAATAACTGCATTGTGCAGATGGCATAACTTTCCTTACCAAAACTGAGGAGAACTTGAAGAGTGGCTGCAGAGGGTCAAGAACTGTGGTCTTCAATATGAATTGTATCTCAACATCAAACAAACAAAGATTCTCACTACTGGGCCAATTGGCAGAATCATGGTAGATGGAGAAGTGATTAACTAGGTTCTTAAAAATTTTATCTTGCTTGAATCCAGTCAATACTCTTGGCACCTGAAGTCAGGATATCAAAAGATGAGTTGCTTTGGGAAAGTCTGCTGTCAGGGACCTCTCCAGAGTGCTAAGGAGCAACAATGTCATTCTAGAGACTAAGGTACACCTGAGCCAAGCCATGATTTTCTCAATTACTTGCTATGTAAGTGAGAGCTTGACAATAAGTAAAGATGATAGAAGAAGAATCAATGTCTCTGGAGACAAGAATAAATGTATGCTAGAGAAGAGTACATACGATGGGCTACCAAGAGAATAAATGGGTCTGTACTGGAAAGAGTGAAACCAGGTTGCTCCTTGAAGGCAAGAATTGTGAAGCTACATCTCACATACTTTGTGCATATTTCCAGAGTGGACCAGTCCTCGGGAAGGGACATCATGCTTGAAAGAGTGGAGAGTCAGCACATTAGAGGAAGACCCTAGATGAGACTGATTGATACAGTGACAGTGACAATGGAAGCAAGTGTGTCAGATAGAGTGAGATTGGCTCAAGATAGAGCAGGGTACAGAGCTAATAGTCATGGGGTTTCTATGAGTTGTGTGGACTCCACAGAACATAACAACAACAGGGGTTTTCTGACTGACCTGCTGCAGGTTTTGGTCATACAATAAAGCAGAGTGGCTTTGGCCCCAGAGTTGTACTCAGTTCTAACCACATGCACTCAGCATTGGGAAGAGGAGAGACGTTTGCCTCAGGCTGAGGCGGCTGTAGGTTAAGTTTTTCAGACTTGACACTGTTCTCATTTGGCCGCTTAATTTGGAAGATGAACTCTGTTGCCATTCTGGAATGTAATAATGAAGGCAAAGATGAGGAAGCAAAATATTTCCAAATGGATGCTCTCTTCTGTGCAAATGAATATGACTCTTCATTTTGGTTGTTAGCATTCACTTTTTAATAGAGCATTCATTAACTCGAACAGCATCTTCTTCAAAAAAATTTTTTTTTTTTTTGCAAAATTTCCCAACGGCTTTGTTTATTGTTTTCTCAAAAGCCAGCCCTCTTATTTTTGGCCGTGCCTGGTGCTCTTCATTGCTGAGCAGTGACGCACCAAGAAACCCGATAGAGAAGCACCTGCAGGGACTGGCGCTTGGGCTGGGCTCTGCTGGGCTGGCCTGAATAAATCCTTAAGAGCAAACCTAGGTGAACAGGAAATTGTTTCCTTCTGGTCAACAGTAGGCTCTGACAGCCACAGCAGGCCAATGCTAAGGCTCGGGACAATTGGATGCTGGCATACTATGCTGTACCATAGGCCTGACTTCCTCCATAATCTCAGCTCGGTTCATGTGACCTCCTGATGATGGAAGAAGTCTTTCTAGACAATAGAATAATACCAGAAGAAGTTATTTGCCTACCTGTTTGGGAAATGTGTACCCAATGGGAGTGGGTGGGATACTTAAGTGACCTGCAGAGTACATAGTCAACACAGATGTCTCCTACATCTCTGCAAAGACTATGGGGAATTTAGATGTGGAAATAGGGTATTCTTGTGATTAGGGCACTCCTGAGGTACAATAGACATAGTAGATATTATTCAAGTTATTAGAAGCAATAGCTGGGCTATGGTATAACAAGATAGGGTGCAGTTGTTGTTATTATGTGCCGCTGAGTCGCTTGCGACTCATAGCGACCCTATGTACAACAGCCCTAAATCCTGCTCTGTCCTCTGCCAATTGCACTGCCTCTGACACACCCATCCTGATTACCCCAGTCACTGAATCAATCCACCTCACAGAGGGTCTTCCCCTTCTGTGCTGTCCCTCCACCCTCCCAAGCATGATGTCCCTCTCCAAGGACCTCTCCCTCCTTACAACATGTCCAAAGTTTATCAGACAAAGCCTCAGAATCCTTGCCTCCAAGGAGCAGTCTGGTTTAACCCTCTCCAGGATGAATCTGTTTGTTTTCTTGGCAGTCCAGGGTACATTCAATACTCTTCTCCAGCACCACAGCTCAAAGTCATCAATTCTCCTTCTATCCTCCTTAGTCATTGTCCAACTCTGATGCATAACAAATGATTGCAAAGACTATAGCCTGTATCAGATGCATCTTAGTCTCCAAAGTGACACCATTGCTCTTCAGTACCCTGGAGAGGTCCCTAACAGCAGACTTTCCCATCGCAATACATTTTTTTATTTTCTGGCTACTGGTGCCAAGAGTGTTGACCATGGAGCCAAGCAGACTAAACTTGTTAACAATCTCAATCTCTTTACCATCCAACCTGATGCTACCAATTGGTCCAGTGGTGAGAATCTTTGTCTTATTGACATTGAGCTTCAATCCATACTGAAGCCTGCAGTCCTTCACCCTCTGTAGCAAGCATTTCAGGTCCTCCTCAGTTTCAGCAAGTAGGGTTGTGTCATCTGCACAATGCAGATTTTTAATAGATCTTCCACCAATCCTGACGCCACACTTCTCCTCATAGAGCTCAGCCTCCCGGATAATCTGTTCTGCATACAGGTTGAAAAGATATGGAGATAGGACACATCCCTGGCGTACACTTTTCCCAATTTTGAACCAAGCAGTGTTTCCTTGCTCTGTTCTGAGCACTGCCTTTTGGTCCAAGTATAGGGTTTGCATCAGAACGATCAAGTGTTCTGGGATTCCCATTTTCTCAGAGTCAGCCACAGTTGGTTATGATCCACACAGTCAAATGCCTTTGCATAATCAATGAAACACAGATAGACATTCCTCTGGTATTCCCTGCTTTCAGCTAAGATCCATCTAACATCAGCTACAATATCCCTAGTACCATGACCCCTTCTAAACCCAGCTGGACTTCTGGCAGTTCTCTGCTGATGTGATGCGGCAAATAATAATATCTTGATCTAGGTCAGGAAAAGAGACTTGTGTATCTTCCAGAAATCTGTAGAAGTTTGTTTCTGTCAGGGAGGTACAAAGTATCCTTAACCAGCTCTGATGTCCTAGTCTGTAGGTAATTGTACTGCTTACCCAGAAGCTGAGCCTCTCTGGAGGTTTAACCATTAACTTACCTCTCCTGAAGATAAAGATGGGAGATCTCCTCCCATGTGACATGTACCCATGGAAACTCAGTGGAGGGTCAGCTATGCATTAATTCCAACTCAATGGGCAATGAGTTGTTTTTGAAAAAAAAAAACCAGACAGATTTAGAAAGTAAATTTTTACCCTATTCTTAAATTCAGAGGACCAGCTGTTTAGAAAACATGTCATATGCAATGCTCATAAGATCTAGCTGCCAATTCATGAGAAAATTATGTAAGCCAATGAAGTTACTACCTAGTTCAACCCATCTCTTTACAATAATTATGACATTAAAAGCTCTATGTTTGCAGATATTACAAATTTTTAAAGCCGAATTGCCATCAATGACAAATTAAGCATTTCTCACATTTGTTTTGGCCTATCTAATGCAAGTTTCAGGAGCTCTGGTGGCTTGGCGGTAAATAATTGCACTGTCAACCCAAAGGTACATGGTTCAATTCCACTAGCTCTCTGTAGGAGAAAGATGGACCATCTCCTCCTGTGCAAATCACTGCCTCTGAAAACACACTGGCACATCAGCTATGGGTTAATTCTGACTTGGTGTCTTACAACAACACTGTGAATTTCAGAGTCTCATCTGACATCCTCTTTGGTCTTTACTTCCTGTCTTTTAATGACCTTTAGCTCTCTTTATGTGTGATGTCCTTGATATCATTCCACAACTCATCTGGCCTTTGATCATTAGTGTTCAATGCATAAAGCCTATTGTTGAGATGCATTTATAATTCAGTTAGGTTGGACTTAATAACATTATACTTTGGTCCTCATGGCTTCATTTTATACTTGCACATGCATAGTTGATGGTCTCCTCCATGGTTAGTTAGTCCCTGATTTTTTCCACAGAGATAGTCACTCTGTTTCCTCTGTAGTCCTTCAGGAGAGGGCCTCATTTACCGACATCATTTGTATTTCTTGAAAACAACATTTTCTATGAATAACTTAATCATTGTTCAGTATTCTACCCTTTTTTCTCCAGTCTCATTTCTGGCATCCAGGCCATATTTTTCAACTCCCAGCACATCTCCTTTGTTTACAACTTTTGCATTTCACTTACTTATTATTATTTTTCTGAGTTCAATCTCTTGTTTTAAAAAATAAAATTTTTATTTTATACTCATTTAATTACAAAGTTTGTATACATTGTTTTTCACATTGTATTCCATTTCCTTTTTCCACCCCTCCTACCACACATCAAATTGTGTGACCCTATGATTACCCCTTTGCCCATCCTCACCCCTCTACTCCTACCCTTTGCTCCCCCTACCCCCCACTTGGATCCTCATACATATTTTACTAGTTAACTTTCTATTTCTATAATAACGGTTTTATACTGTATTTGTCGTTATGGGACCGAATTGGTTCACTTAGCATAATACTCTCCAGTCCCTCCCAAATTAGTTCTTTTCAAAATCATTGTTCCTGCATGCTGCACCAATTACTTATTATTATTGTGTGTTTATTACATGTTTGTTCTACTTCAGACTGAAAATGTTGGTTGTTCCTGTGTATTTGAGTAATAGTTGTACTCACAGTTGTATGTATGGATAGGACACTATGTGTATGCATATACACATGCAGACAGTATCCTGTCACTCACAGAATTATACTCCAGGATCAATTTTGAAATATTCTTTATGACTAAGAATGTAAAGCCATTCTCTTCAAATTGTCATGTCTAATGCAACAAATCATTTGATTGTCTGATTTAAAATGATAAATACCAATCCATCTCAGCTCCTAGCCTAGGATATAGACCTTTAGACATTCCATTTCATTTTTAAATACTTCCTATTTCTTAGATTCATACCAGTGGCATAGCTTCCAGTGTCACAGCAACATGTAAGTCATCACAGTGCAGCAAACTGATAGATAAGTGCCATTCTCATAAGGCAAACTATGAAACAAACATATAAATACCATAAAATGAACATGCATGCTATGGGAAATAGAAACCAAGCTATCCGACCTGGAATAGTATATCTGGTAGCCAGGCAGAAGATTGGCGTTGGGGTACCCAGCCAGGTCAGAGTTTCTGTTTGTCTCAGTTGTGCCTGAGGCCCCAGGACATAAGTCAGATCATGAGCAGCATCTCTTGCAGGCTGCATCAGAGCTTGTGTAAGGGTGGGGCACCCAGCCTTGAGCCGAGTTTCTACAGGCCTCAGAGAAGCCTAGGCTAGGAGGCCTGGAGATGTGGTGATTTTTTTTTTCTGCAAAACCAGCCAGTGAAAATCTTGTGGAACACAGTTTACTCTGACACATGTGGGGTCGCCATGGGTCACAGTGAACTTAGTGAAGGTACTGTTAGTGTTCTTGGCATCAGCTGTACAATGATATGTTAAACAGACATGTTCTTGACCTCCTGGGGCCTGTATGTTCATGCAACAGTGCACACTTTTCATAGGCTGAGTATAGCTCTGAAATGTATCTTTCTTGAGCCCATTATCAAGGGATTATAGTATTTACATATTATATATTGTTGTTATTGTTGAGTACCTAGAGTCCGACCCAGAACCCTCCCATGGATTTTCAGAAACAGTTAATTGCATAAGAGGAGATTGCCCTTCCTTCTCCTGCAGAGTAGCTGGTGGCCTCGAACCATGTGACTTCGAGATTACAGTGCAACTTCTTGCCACTGGGCCACCAGAGCTCCCTTATATGTAAATATTATAATTCCTCAAAAATTATTTCAAGAAAAATGAACTGTAAAGAGAATTGTGGACTGCCAAGAGAACAAATAGTTCTGTCTTCAGGTAAAATTAAGTTTCTCCTTGGAGGCTAAGATTTTGAAGCTCTGTCTCACATACTTTGAGCACGTGGCCAGGAGGGACCAGTCCTTGGAGAAGGACATCATGCTTGGAAGGGTGGAGGTATGGTGCAGGGAGGAAGACCCCAGATGAGATGGGTTGATACAGTAGCTGGGGTAATGGGGGTAGGTGTGTCAGAGTCAGTAGACTGGCTCAGAACAGGGCAGAGTTCAGAGCTTTTCTACATAAGGTTGCTATGATCCACAGGCAACATAACAACAACAACAACAACAACAACATAATAATTTACAAGAAGAGGCTTTTCATAAGACATCCTGAATTAGTGAAGCAAGCATGATGTTCAGTGTGATGCTGGAGTTGTGACATGAGTGAATTAGAAGAGAACTCTGTGATAAGAGGAAAGGGGGAAGGAAAAATTAGTCATTTGAGCAGCAGAAGAGTATGTGGTCTTCTTACCAGATTGTCATTGGAGAAGGTGATGCAGTGCCATTGAATGGACTTAGCCCTGGACATAGTGGTTAAAGACTTCAGCTGATAACCAAACTGTTGGTGTCTACCAGCCATCTGTGGTAAACAACTAGGCTGCTTCCATTAAGAATTACCTCCTGTGAAGCCCTATGGGAGGTTCAATTCTGTCCTACAAGTTTGCTGTGAGTTGGAATCTACTCAATGACTGGCATAGTGAATGTTAGAAAGGTCAGAGGTTTCAAGCATCTCTATGATTATTGAGATGTTATCCAAAAGTTCTTTATTGGAATTATATTATTTAAGTTCTTTATTTAAATCCCTTAAGCCTGATATTTAAGAGAAATTAACATTTCAGAACCCAAAAGTACTTATGAAAAATCTACTAATTCAAAAAATATGAAATACTTCTATGTCCCTTTCACCAGAGTGGCCTTCTATAAGTTTTTCTGAGGTCATAGAGGACACTGCCCATCTTTCTCCTGTTGAGTGGCTGGTGGATTTGAACCAGCCCATCAGGTTATACAATACGCCACCAGATCTCCCTGAGTTCAGAGAACATGTAGATAAATGTGTGCTTCCTTCATGCAGCTTGTCATCTAAACTCAAGAGTTTGATAGATCATTTGTACAGTACCAGGAGATTTTAAAAACCACACCTAGGACTATTATTAAGCATGTGCAATAAAACCTTTGTCCTGGGTTGCTTTAAATTAGGGACTTCTGTGACTTGATAAGAGATTTGAAGCATAAAGTAAGTCCCTGGGTTATGAATGTCTGATTATCTGTGATTTCTATTTGCTCCTTAAAGTTAGGTAAATTTAAAGAGGTTTAACCAGTTTGAAAAAATAAATTTTTCATTACAATCACCTTCACTTGCAGCTTTTAGAAGATGGAGCTGTGAGGTTTTTCTCTCAGTAAAGTAAGGCTAACTAAAAACTATGTATGCAGCTGTTTTGACTTATGGACACATTTGACTTAAAAACACACTTAGGAAGAGATCTCATTCATAACCCAGAGGCTGCCTGCAGTTTCCATTTCTATGATTGTTTTTAAGTGTTTTAGAAATAGCAATTATCTAATTTCTCACAAAGCTAAACATAGGCTGATTATATGATCTAACAATTACCCTTCTAGATATTTACTCAAAGGAAATGAAAAAATGTATATCCACTTTAAATCCTACTCATGAAAGTTTATAGAAGCTTTATTCATAATTGCCCCAAACTGGAAATAACCAGGATGCCCTTCAGTAGAGAATGGATAAACACATAGTGGTATATTCATTGTTATTGTTGTTGTTTTGTGCCATCGAGTTGATTGTGATGCATGGAGACCCTGTGAACACAGATCTGAATCCTGTACTGTCCTGTGCCATCGTCACCATCTCTGACACACTTGAGCCTGTTATTAGGCACTATATCAATTCATCTTGTTGTAGGTCCTTTCTTATGCTGACCTTTCACAAACATCATGTCCTTCTGCAAGGGCCAGCCCTTTCTAACATGTTCTAAGTATGCGAGATGGAGTTTTACCATCCTTGCCTCCAAGGAGCACCCTGGTTTCACGTTTTCCAAAACAGACCTGTTTGTTCCCAGGCAGCCCTGAGATATTAGTACTCTTCTCCAATATCACAAATTAAAGACACAGATTCCTTTTCTGTCATCCTTAGTAATTTTCCATCTTTCAGATGCACAGTAAGCATGGATTGAATCAGGGCCACCTTGGTCTTTAAGTCGACATCATTGCTTTCTATCTAATACCCTGACGAGGCCCCTGATAGCAGATTTCCCCAGTGTGACTCGTCTTTTATTTTCTTAACTGCTGCTTCCAAGGGTGTTGATTATGAATCTAAATTAGAAATAGTTGAAAATTTTGTTCTTTTCTCCAGCAATAAGATTTTGCTTAAATGTTAGATTAATAATAGTGTTCAATAATTTCCACACTCTTTTGGATCCCCTTTCTGGGGAATGGGAATACATATGGATTTCTTCTGGTCACTTGACCAAGCATATGTCTTCCAGATTTTTTTGCACAGCCTGATGAGCACATCTAGGGCTGCATCTGTTTCTTGGAATATGTCAATTGATATTCCATAAATTTTTGGAGCCTTATTTTTTTTGTCTATTCTGTTATTACAGCTTGAGCTTCTTTGGTTATTACCATTAGTTCTTGATCATATGCTACTTCCTGAAAGGATTTCCTGTTTTTTTTGTTTTTTTTTTTTGTTTTTTTCATCATGTACTACTTCCTGAAATTGTTCCCTGTCAGCTAATTCTTTTTGGTACATTAACTCCATGTGTTCCTTCCATCTTGTTTTGGTGCTTCCTAGATAATTGAAGATTTTACCCATAGCATCCTTCAGAATCGCCAGTGGAGTATTACTCAATAATAAAGGGAAATGAGTTCTCAATCTCTGAAAATTCTTGAAGTAACCTTAAATTCATATTACTGAAAGCAGAGAATAACAGAAAGATGAGTACCTGTGTTTTATTTATTATGGAAAGACATTTGACTGTGTGTACCATACCAAATTATGAATACCATGGAAAAGAATGGAAATCTCAGAACATTTAATTGTGCTTTTGCAAAATGTATACCTAGATCAAGAAGCTGTTGTCATAACAGAACACAGAAACTATGCATGATTTAAAATAGGAAAGGTGTGCATCAGAGTTTTATTCTTTCTCCTTACCTATTCAATTTGTATGTTATTGTTGTTATGTGCTATTGAGTCACCTGTGACTCTTAGTAACCCTAGGTATAATAGCTCTGAACCCAGCCATATCCTGAGCCAGTCTCACTGTCTCTGACACATCCACCCCCACTTACTGTGCCAATCCATCTCATCTAGAGTCTTCTTCCACCCTTCCAATCATGATGTCCTCTTTAAGGACTGGTCTCTTCTGGCAATATACCCAAAGTATGTGAGACAAAGCTTCAAGACTCCTGCCTCCATAAGTCTCAAAAGGACAAATACTGCATCTCAAAAGCACAAATACTGCATAACACCACTGTTACGAAGCAGGGCTGACATAGAGGCTAGACAGAGAAGAGAAAAAGATAAAATAGATAATGAACACTGTATTGGGGCAGATGAGGGAGATAACTGTTTAAAAGGAATATATGATTAGACATTGTATGTAGGACAACAGCACAGAATAAGAAATATATTGCAAAGAGGACTAGTGGAAGGGGAAGAGAAAAGGAAGGGAGGAGGGAGGAAAATGTGCAATAATGAATGAATATTTTACAAAAAAGGAAAGTGAACTGGGGGGAGAAAAAGAGGGGGAGGGAGGAAATGGTAATAATGAATGAATGAAAATCCAATTTTTCTGTACACTTTCACCAAAACCACGATTAAAATAATTTAAAAAAAAAAGATTCTTGGCTCCATGGAGCAACTTGATTTTATTCTCTCTAGGATTGACCTGTTTGTTCTTTTGGCAGTCTATGATGTGTTCAATACTTTTCTCCAGCACCACAACTCAAAAACATTGATTCTTCTGTTATATCCTTAGCTGTTGTCCAGCTCTCTGATGCATAGCAAATAATTGCAAAGACCATGGCCTGGATCCTTAGTCTCCACACTGACATTGTTGCTCTTGAGCATTTTGGAGAGGTCCCTGACAGCAGATTTACCCAATGTGTTTCATCTGACTGCTGGTGCCAAGAGTGTTGATTGTGGAATAGAGAAAGATATAATTATTAACAATTTCAATCTCTTCTCCATCTAACATGATGCTTACAGCTGGCCCAGTGGTAAGAAACTTTGTTTTCTTGATGTTGAGCTTCTGTTCTTGACATTCAGTAGCAAATGCTTCAGGTCCTTCTCAGTTTTGGCAACCAAGGTTGTGTCATCTGCATAACGTAGGTTGTTAATGAGCCTTTCTCCAATTTTGATGCCACATTCCTCCTCGTTAAGTCCAGCCTCCCAAATAATCTGTTCCACATATAGATTGAAAATGTTTGGAGAAAGGACACATCCTTGATGCATTTATTTCCTGATTTTGAGCAATGCAGTGTTTCCTTGCTCTGTTCTGATGACCACTTCATGGTCCAAGTATAAAATTCACATGAGCACAATCACGTGTTCTAGGATTCCTCTTCTTCTCAAGGTTAGCCACAATTTGCTGTGATCTACACAGTCAAATGTCTTTGCTTAGTCAATGAAACACAAATAGACATTCCTCTGGTATTCTCTGCTTTCAGCCAAGATCAATCTAACATTGGCTATCCTGAGCAAATAATTTGAGAAGCTGGCTTTTATGAAGAAGAATGTGTTAAGATTGGATGAAAACTTTTCAACAACTTGTGTTATACATATGACATAATCTTGCTTGCTGAAAGTAAAGAGAACTTGAAACACTTGTTGCAGAAGATCAATGACTAGGACGTTAATATGGATTGCGTTCTCAATCTCAAGAAAACAAAAGCTCTCACCACTGAACCAATAACATCATGACAGAGAGAGAGAAGATTTTTGTCTGTCTCCTATTTAATTTTACTTTACTAGAATGAACACCATGAAAACAGCAGCTGAGAAATGCAAAGATATATTACATTATGGAACTCTACTGTGAAGGACCCCTTCAAAGTACTAAAGAGCAATTACATCAGTTTAAAGACTTAGGAGTGCACGATCCAAGCCATGGCCTCTTCACTTACTTCCTATGCATCTGAAAACTTGACTGTGAATAAGGCTGACAGAAGGAAAGTTGATACTTTTACACTGTGATATTGAAGAGTACTGGCTATCAAGCATGCACTATCAAAAGAATAAACAAAACTGTTTTAAAGGAAGTGCAATCGGAGAGCTCCTTAGAGACAAAAATGGTGAAACTTTGTCTCACATACTTTAGGCATATTGTCAGGAAGGTCCAGGCCTTGTAAAAAGACATTATGCTTGGAAAGGTAGAGACTTAGAGGAAGACTTACAACAAGATGTATTGATACAGTGACTATCAGGAAGATGGTACAGGATAGGCCAAAGTTCATAGTAATCGTTCACAGGGTTCCTGTGACTTATGGTCACCTCTATGAGACCTACCGACAACACGTGGAAGAAGCTAGTCTGAAAAAGCAAGGAAAAGTTGTTTGATTTTAACTACATTTTGGAAAAGGTACAACAGAAACAACAGAACGATCACTGGTTTCCAGAGCTCTGTCGGAGGAGGAAGAATGCCTCGCTGAGCATAAGGCATTTTTAGTGCACTGAGACTGTTCTGTGTGGTACTAAAATGGTGGACACATACATCACACGTGTGTTAAAACCCATTCAAAAGCATGCACAGTCCAAAGAATGAATCTTAATGTGAACTATGAGCCTTTGTTAAGGCATCCTGGTCGCTGCTACCCAAAAGTTTGACAGTTTGAACTCACTACTGCTGTGTATGAGAAAGAGCAGGCATTTCTTGTTAAGATTTACAGGTTAGAAAAAAAGTTGATAGGGGGTCACCATGATTTAAAATCATCACAGTGATAGTAGATCTATACTTTTTAGTTCATAATAATTGTTGGTCTTCAGTTGTAACAAATGCACCACACAAATGCAAGATATTAATAAAGATAAAATGGTGTGCAATGGTTAGAAAGTATTTTTTTTAAAACTGTACTTTCTGCATAATTTTTCTTTAAGCTCAAAAAGAAAGTAAAAAAATCTGTGTAAAGAAAAATAAAATAGCCCTCACTCAGAGGTACCTTTTCCTCTGCCACTTGTCGATTCAGCTTGCAAATTCACGTGTGATGAACTTTTCTAGAGAACAAAATGTGACTGTTAAGATGACATTCTGAACACCCTGAGGTTGATGTAATTCTGTTGTTGATCTAAATGAACTCTAGTGGCTAGTCAATAGGGAACTGTCCTGCTAGTCCAAATGCCACATCCCGCTAGCAGTTTGAATCCAACAGTGGCTCTGAAGGAGAAAGATGAGCATTCTTCACTCATGGGATTTACATCCTCAGAAACCCATCAGGAATATGAGTTGGGTCAGACTCAATGGTAAAAAATTTAGTTTTATCATTGACCTAATACAGTTTATTTCCCATGATTTTTTTTTTTCAATTTCTTGGGCCCATTTTAAAGACTCTGTTAGATATTGCAGTCAAAAGAGTAATAAAAATGCTCACAAAAACCCCCAGGAGTTAGCTGAGGGACAGAGCTTTGTCACTGAGTTTTCAGCTGACCTTTAAGCTACCAAACCAAATTCACTGTCATGGTGTTTATTCCCGCTCATAGCAACCTTCTAGCAGTTTCTGAAGATATAAACTTCAAAGGCAGGCAACTGGCTCATCTGCTCTGTTGAGGCTGGTGCATTGGAGCTGCTGGTGATTTGAATCTCTAGAAATGTTCAGCATTTTAAGTTAGCAATTCATCACCACACAGACTACACCACCAGAGGACCTTGTAGAGCCAGGGTCCTGGTTGAGCTCACTGCCAATACTTTATACGATGTCAAGTTCATCAATATTATCTTTTGGATTATGAAGCCACACACTGACATGCAGGTATGCAAAGTGATCTGTATCTCTTCAGCATATATGAGTTGATTATCTTGGTTGCAGTTTGCTTGAAAAGTTGGATGGAATTTGTGTCTTTTTCACTTGAGACTCTGGACTCCCCATTCTTTGTGGTTCTTTTAGGCTTATTTAAAGAGCCAAGTCTGTGCTGCTTCCCTATTTTAATAGCTTTGGATGGATGGAATCTTAATTGTATGGATGTATCAGATACTCTGGAAAGAAACCAGATCCTTTCTTCAGTTGAGTTTTGCTGAGGTTTAAAGTAACAGGAATGAGATGATCAATTAGCACATGTTTTTCACTGTGATGGGACAAAACAAACACTGCCAGTATTTGGTTCAAGGGCTTTTTATTTTCCTAAAACCACTTGGAGGGCCATGTAAGGCAAAGTAAAGCCCCACAAAGAGCACTTTGAGGGTCAGAAGAGATCATAAAATAATCCCACACAGAAGGCCTGAGGCGGTTAAAATCTTAACCAGCTACTATGTGAAAAATGCCCTGGTCAGGCTTCCCACACTGAGCGAGGTCATCGTGGAAGGCGTATTTTGGTCTGTTTCTCTCTGATTAGAATGGCACATGACTACGTTTGCATTAAGCCTCATTATCACTCAACTGTGAAGTGTCCACTTGAAAAGAATGTAGGCTTTCCCACACAAGGATAGCTGCAGCCTGAGATGTGGGCTCCACAGTGTGGCCCGATGCTTTTTCAGAAGACTGACATTGAGCAAGCACATTTTCTATAAAACCTGCTACACGCTTCAAGTGAACCACTTGATTCTGGCCTCCCAAAGGCTTATGGAACATGCAACAGGTGCTGCTCTTAGGATTTCCGCCACTGCTCCCAATCCTGAGGGCTTCTCCCCTTTCCATCGATGTGAAGAGCAGGAGTTTCCCAAGGGAACTTTGGCTGATTGTGGATAGTTATCCAAGGCAACCTTGAAATTGATTTCTATTGTTAGTGGTCTCTCTTAAGTAAGACTATGGCAGTTAGCACTGATTTAGTTCCAGCTCAATGAATCTTACGTACAACATTGCCAATGCTTTCTGCCCTACTCTTCTCTATGACTATGTTGATTTTAGTTGCCTTTGAGTCAGCTCCGACTCATAGCAACCCCATGTACAAGAGAAGGAAAACTTACCCAATCCTTTGCCATCCTAATAGACTCTTATGGACTAAGCCCTTTGTTGTAGTCATTGTGTCAGTTCATTACCTTGAGGGTCTTTCTCTTTCCTTTGCTGTCCCTTCACTTTTTGAAGGATGACGTCTTTTTCCAAGGACTGACGCCCCCCCTCCTGACAAATGTCCAAACTATGTGAGACAGAGTCTTACTATCCTTGCTTCTAAGGACCACTCTCTGTCTGCACCTGTTGCAAGATAATTTTATTTGTTTCTTTTGGAAGCCCATGGTATAGTCAGTACTCATCACTAGTCCCACATTCAAAGACATCAGTTCTCCCTTGTTCCAGCTTTCACTACCAAATGAATTAATTGGAAACACTAAGGCTTGAATCAGGTGCACCTTAGTCTTGAAACTGTTGTTGCTGTTTACCTCAAGTTGGAACAGACCCATAGCTGACTCTCTAGCAGGTTTTCAGAGGCAGCTAATTGGATGGGAGGAGATTGCCCATCCTTCTCTGGTGGAGAAACTGGTGGATTTGAACCATGTGCCATCTGGATTGCAGGGCAGCTTTTTACCACTGAGCCACCAGAGCTTCCTATTCTTGTGTGTGTGTGTGTGTGTGTGTGTGTGTGTACTGTCAAATCAGATCTGACTGGTACAGGAGGAGATTGTCCCTCCTTTTCCCGGCAGAGCATCTGGTGGATTCGAACCGTGTGTGTGCCTCTGGGATTGTAGTTGCAGCTCCTTGCCACTAGGCCACCAGAGCTCCCCTAATTCTTTAAGCTGCTGTCCTTGTTCTTTAGTACTTTAAAGAGGACCTTAGGAACAAATTTTCACAATGAAATATATTGTTTGATTTCTTGACTGCTGTTTCCATCGGTGTGATTATGGATTCAAGTAAGATGGAATAATTGACAACTTCAGTCTTCTCTCCCTTTGTCATGATATTGCCTATTGGTCTAGTTATGAGGAATTTTGTGAGGGTTTTTTAAATATTGATATGTAATCCATACAATATTCTGCTGTGATTCATAGGGTTTTCATTGGCTGCCTTTTGGAAGTAGATTACCAGGCCTTTCGTCCTAGTTTGTCTTAGTCTGGAAGTTCCTGACCACCACAAGCAACCCAGCTGGTGTTACAACTCTCTGTCTTTGAGTCTAAGAGGTATATCATCACAAGGACCCTGGGTCCAAAGGACAGATTCCACTTTCATCTCTTAATCTTTTTTTAATGTTTTATAGTTATCTTTAAATTAAAATAATTTTCTGTATATCATTAAATGAATTCTTATATTTGAGCTTGATTTACATTTTGCACCTATTCTAAATTTCACTTTAAACTCTAAGCATCAAACATAGTGATGCTGACAATTTTGTATCAGCAAGCCCCTGAGATTTCATGCAAAGTCCCTGAAAAGGTCACCCAGAGATGCAAATCAGGTAAATCATCTCTTATTCTTGTTAGTAATTGCCTCACTCTGGGCTGGTTTATCTTAATCCTGGTTAGGTGACAAAACTGACAGATCCCCTTAATAGGTGTCCGTAAGCCTTATCTGTATGATCCCACCCCCACCAACTTCCATGCACCTCATTCACATTAGGAAAATGTTGCCCAATTTCCTTGTAACTCAGTAGGCTAAAGACACCTTATTTATGTTGTCTCACCCAATCTTTTCAGGGAAGTTACAAGATCAAGGCTAAAAAGGTCATATAGAAGTAAATTATCACATCACACCTACAGAATAAGAAGCTCTGGTATAAAAGTCAACTGTCTGTGTTTTAATGTCTCACCCTGATCTGTGTTTTAATGTCTCACCCTGTGATTCTGAAGTATGCTTAAATCTGATAAGAACAAACAAGAATGAACTGGTTACCATCAGGCCGGTTCCAATCCTTGATTGCTCTATGTATGTCATGTTAGAACTGTCTTCCAAAGGATTCTCAGTGGCTGATAATTTGGAAAAAGATCACTTGACCTTTCTCCTGAGGCACCTCTGGGTGAATTTGAAACTCTGGTGGCCCTAGTGGTAAGAATCGGTATTGCAAACCCTAAGGCATATCTTTCTAATCTACCAGCTGCTCCAAGGGAGGATGGGTAGTCTCCTTCCATGAGATTAGCTGTCTCTGAAAACCCACTAGAGGTCAACTATGGGTCTGTTCCAACTAGATGGTAAACAACAACAGCAAACTTATTAACAGGCAAGTATGTTGACTGAGAACTTTTGGTACATAGGCAGAGAGAAGCACTCACAATGGTAAGAGGACAACTCAAGAGATCCCAAGAAGAGCAAGCTATATTTGTGCTCTATCTTTAAGCGATGCTGGTGATAATCATGGAAGGCAGCAATAATCTACAGAATCCCGTGAATGATCCCAGTTATTCTATGTATACTTCCCTAAAATCTTTCTTTAAATGAAGATTATTTAAATCCTAACGTATAAAAATGTAACTATTCTTAGGAAGAGAATGGACAAGTCATTTCATGCAGGATATAGATCTGTTGTTCTCTATAACTTGTTATGATTCAATGACACCTAACAATAGCATGCTTTAGACTGGCAGAGAGCAACATCTACAGAATCTATACATTTACTGGTAGGTGGAGGAAGAATATTTCTGACACAGACCTGTTCATTCACTATGAACATTTATCTTACATAGGCCACCACACAGCCCCTCTGAGAGGAGTGATCACAAACTTACCAAAACGTGTTTCCTGGAAATTTTGTGCTGCAGTTAACTTCTGAAGGCTAGAAGCCCTGGATTGCCATTATAAAGCTTTTCATTTATTTTTTTAGGACACAGAGGAATAAAGATTCTGTGTTCCCTGAATCCTCCTTCTCTCACCCTCTCCAATAGACCCTTAAACTTGTCAGATTTTATTTACTTTGAAAGAGCAAACCAGGCAAATTGTCAACAACTGTGATCAAAAGTATCAGTTTCCCATTAGCACTTCTGTGCCTTCACAGTCCTGAGAACCTTGTGACCATGAGGAAAATTTAGAGCTAATTTTGAAAAAAGTTTTGGCAAGTCTCTTTCTTCCAGTGGGTGTGGAATACAGAAATGTACTCCATTTTCATGCTTATGCTGATAAAGATTGAAAAGCGATGACTTAAACATTCATCCTCTAAACGCTTTTGGCTTGAGCTCTTTTAAATGGTAGCTTTCTGAAAACTGCAATAAACTCATTGGTATGAGTAGGAAATAGATATCATATGTTTCCCGAACCTTCCTTGGGTCCATAGCCAGGAAAATGTTGTTATTCAAGGGGTTAATGGTGTCCAAACCTTATTTATGTTTGTGTGATTAGGGATGTGCAATATGTGACTCTTGTACTCAGTCCAGGTTTGTGGAAGATTAGCTGTTCTAAACAGAAATAGAAGAACAGCCCAAAAAAATTGGAAAAAGAATGCGTAGCATGAGCAACAGGGTTTCTTCTTTCCTGTGTGTGGCTGTGTAGAGGAGAAGAAGAATGAAGTGCGGTTTAAAAATTAAATGCAGACTAACTGCCCCCTTCCTCTGAGAAATGCCAGAAAACATTTAATCCAGGAGATACTCTTGGCTACTGATCACATTCCACGCGCCACCATTCAGCAGAAATTTCAGACTCTGTTACTGAGACGGACTTGATTATCACTGCAAATGCTATTTATTGGTTTTTAAGGCGTACAGCCCAAAGGCTAAACAGTGTGTGATTGTGTTCAAATTTATACTATATTCAGTTTGAGAAAAAATACTTACTTTGTCCAAAGTAACTTAATTGACTCCGATGTTTAGGAAGTCTTCTGGAAAAAGCAAAAATTACCAAGTATAGCAGAATGACAAAACCACTTCTGATAAAGAGCATACGTTGCATTACTTTTCCAAAATATCTTGCAGCAAAAGACCACTTATCTATAAATATGTTCACCAAATAAATGCTATGTGTAAAACACAAAGCTAGAAATGTGTAGTCCAAATTGTTCAAGGCTTAAAATCAGAAAAAGTGTGTGTCAGAGTTATATCCCTTACCCATACCTAGTCAATCTCTACAATGAATAATAATTCAAAAAGCTGGACTATATAAAGAAGAATGTGACATCAAAATTGAAGGAAGATCCATCAATAACTTACATTATGCAGATGACATAATTGTGCTTGCAGAAAGTGAATACAATTTAAAGGATTCACTGAAGAAGATCAGATTACAACATTCAATATGGATTACATCTTAGCATCATGAAAACAACAACCTTCTCACCACTAGACCGATAGGCAACATCATGATAAATGGAGAAAAGATTGAAGTTATTAATAATTTCTTTTCCCTTGTATCTACAATCAACACCAATGGAAGCAGCAGTCAAGAAATCAAAAGAAAGAGTGGACATAGTCCAGTGGATGTTAATTTTATAAAACTAAGATATGGGTATGATTATATGAAACAATGTCAGTGTTGAGTTTGGCAAATAAGTCCTGTGTTACCAGTCCAAGGTTACCAGTGTAAGGACTAAATATGCCTGACCTAATCCATGGTATTTTCAGTTGTTTCATATGCATGTATAAGTTGAACAATGAATAAGGATGTCAGAAGAATAATTGATGCTTTTGAATGTGGTGTTGGTAAAGAGTACTGAATATTTCATGAACAAAAGAATAAGCAAAACTATCTTGGAAGAAGTGCAATCAGTATGCTCCTTAGAAACAACATAGTAAAACTTCCTATCATGTATCTTGGATCAGTTGTTGGGAAAGGCCACTCCTTGGAAAAAGACAGCATGCTTGGAAAAGTAGAGGCTCATGAAATAGGTAAAGACCATCAACCAGATTGGCTGATCCAGGGACTGCAACAGAGGATTTGAACATGACACAGATAGTTTTGCTTATTCTTTTTGTTTCTGAGGATGACTGATGCTGGATAAGGCAAGGTTCAGATCTGTTCATAGAGTTGCTGAATTGTAGTTGACTCAATGTGTATATTATGTAATATACATATGTATATATACACGTGTGTGTTGTTGTTGTTGTTGTTAGATGCTGTCGAATTGAGTACATCTCATAGCGACACTATGAATAAAAGATCTGAAACCTGTTCTATCCTGCACTATCCTCACACTTCCTGACACACAAGAGCCCATTGCAGTAGTCACCATGTCAATCCATCTGGTTGAGGGTCTTCTTTTCCTTCGCTGACCCTCCACCCTTCCCAGAATCATGTCCTTCTCCGAGGAACAGCCCCTCCTAGCAACATGCTCAAAGAAGTGTGTGTGTGTGTGGTGTGTATGTTATAGCTAACCCTTCCGTGGGTTTTCAGAGGCAGGGGAGAGGGAGAGAGAGAGAGAGAGAGCATGAGAGAACGTGCTGCAATCTTAAAGGCACTCCGTTTGAATCCACCAGCTGCTTTGCTGCTTTGTGGAAGAAGGTTGGGCAATCTCCTCCAGTGTGATTAACTCTGAAAACCCTCTAGAGGGTCAACTTTGGATTGGTTTTGACTTGATAGTACACAACAATATAATAGATAGATGACAGATAGATAGATAGATAGATACATACATACATACATACATATATGACATATGTATATACAATAGAGAGAGCTCAGGTGACCTAGAGATAAGGAGTTGTGCTGCTAACCCAAAGACATGTAGTTCTAATGTGCCAGCTTCTCTGTGAAACAAAGAATAGGCAATTTCCTTCTGTGCAGTAAACTGCCTCTAAAACTCCTTTGTAGGGTTAGCTATGAGTCTGTTTCAACTTGACAGTACACAACAACAATATGTATGTAACACAGGTATTTATCTCGTGCTGGTGTAACAGTACTAGTACATAACTATAAAAAGTTGATATTTTCAACAAAGTTTATTGTTTTGTAGTTTAGGAAACTAGAAGTCTAAAATCAGGTTGTTATCTCTAGAAGAAAACTTTTAGTTTTCATAGATTCTGGAGGATATTTTCATCTTGTTTCAATAAATGTGTTTCCAACATTCTTAGGCAATTTCAGTGTGTCTTGGGATCAGTCTTCTGGGTCTAGTAGGTTCCCAGTACAGGGACCCCAGGTCCAAAGAATAGGCTTTGCTCTTCCCTTTTCTTTCCTTGTGATTTTTCATCTTTCCTTGGTAGTTTAATCTCTTTTATATCCCAGAAGAAATTGACTTGAGATACAACCTAAATCCATACTTTGCATTCTACATAAAATTAATTGCTTCTAATCCTAGTTCACTAACTTCCTAGAAGTAATAATTTACAAAACAAGATGACTGCATCAGATCACTAAATAGAAGAGAATTAAATAATACTGAGAATTATGGTTTAGCCAAATTGGCACATATTGTGGGAAAACAAGATTCAATCCATAACACTGTGACATATTTACATATATTCTCTATAGATTTCCAAATTGGAATCTAAATTTTTTTCATCCATTGTATGGATTTATGAGGAAAACAGAAAATTTTTTTGCCAGTTTTCAGTAGACCCCATCACCTTAAGCAAGAAGGAGTGAGACATTTGGAACATGACGGGTGGCACACCCAGTTCTTGAGGGGGAAACCAAGGCTTCCTAGTTTTCCATTCAGTCTCTCCTGCATCCCCTTCCCATGTACCTCTGTGTGCACATCTCCCCACCCCCACTTCCCACACATGCATCTGTATGTGCACCCACCCTACGTGCATCTGCTTCTGTTCCAACCCAACCTTCTTCTGGAGCAGTGACATAAGATCAAGGAATGGCTATCACCTCAAGCACGAAAAACTCTACCACAGAAATGTCCTGAGAGAAGCAGACTACTACACTCCCCACACAAGCCCAAAGCAAGATATCACCCCAAAAAAGTGACACAGTAGCAATGGATCTCCTGAAGCCAGAAAGTCTGATGGAACTTTCTAACACATAATTTAAAAGAACAATGATTGAATATTTTCAATGGGTGAAAAACAAACTGAAGAATTACAGGACACTGTAAGCAAAAATCAGGAGGAGCTAAAAAAAAACACAACAAAAACCCAATCCAAACCAATGCAGATAAAACTAATGAGGCATTAGAGGCACTGGAAAAACAAGAAACCATAATCCAAAATATGAGGTCCAAGGTTTCAGATGCTGTCAACATGATGGAGGGACACATGAACAGAGTTGAAGAGATGGAACACAGAACCAGTGAAATCAAAGATCGAATTGTCACCACTCATCTGCTAGAGCAATAAGTAGAATAAAAAGAGAAGGAAAAAGAAGAAAATCTAATAATGATTTGGAACACAATTAAGAGAAATAACATGTGCATCATTGGAATCCCAGAACAGAAAGAAGCAAGAAAGCCACCTAAAAATTTATGGAAGAATTACTAGAAAACCTTCTAGATACAATGAAGAATGAGTGAACATATATTCAAGAAGCTGAGCAAACACTATATAGAATAGACCCCAAAAGAAAAATACCAAAGCATATCATAGTCAAATTTGCTAGAACCAAAGATAAGAAGAGAATTCTGAGTTGACTCTCATCCATAGAGACATCATGTCTGTCAGAGTAGAGCTGTGCTTCATAGGGTTTCTAGTGGTCAATTTTTCTTTGAATTAGTTCACCAGGCCTTTCTTCTAAGATGCCTCTGGGTAGACTTTCCTCCAGCCTTTTAGTCATCTGCTGGCCTATTAATAATTTGATAGCACAGGCCCTAGGGAGTTGTGCTACAAATCCACCAGTGGCTCAAAAGGAGAAAGATGGGTAATAACTTCCTGTACAATTTACAGTCTTGGAAACCCAATGAACAGGCCACTATGAGTTGGTTCTGAAAATGGATTTGAATTTTATGAGGGATTTCAAAAATATTTTTGCACTCAATTATATTTTTTGTGTGCATTAGGAGTGAAGCATTTTCTCCATGTTTAGTTGTAGTTGTTTGTTTATCCATAAATAATTAGATACCATTACTCATACTGTGGATTGCCACAAATTCTCATGAAATAGATATGTAAAATCATGTTCTTCATCAAGTTTCTGGAGGCTGAAGTTAATATCTGACTTAAATTCCCAAAATTAAAAATGACACTTTGAAACCAAATGAGCTTAGTTTAAGTAGCTGGTGGAATGGCAAAAGTGATTTCTCTTTTCTTGTCCCTGCCTCCCTCTGGGTAGACTTACATGCACCAAACTCTACTTAAAAGACTTACTTGGTTCTGGGCACTGTGCTAGATTTGATGATTAAAATGGTAAACTTTAAAAATTCCAAAATCCTTGTCCTTGAGTATCTCACAGTACTTATATTTGTCTTAGATCTTTCTTTTTTTAGTGTTTCAGTAAGAAAGCTGACAAAGTGTGCAAAAGAACAAAAGATGAGTTGTTGTTGTTATTGTGTACCAAAGAATTGTAAACAACCCATTGCTGATCCTCCAGCAGATTTTCAGAGGCAGTTAATCTCATGGGAGGATATTGCTCATAATCTTCTGTGAAACAGATGGTGGCCTCGAACGGTGTGCCTTTCTGATTGCAGTGCAGATTCATAAGTACTTAATGATTGCATTCATTAAATTTTTCTGAAAGTGGTTGTAAAACATTTGAATACATTTATTTTCAGGAGAAGAGAAAGGTCAAACTGTTTCAGAGATGCATCTCCTTACTTGCTTCTCTGTTTCCTAGGCTATTGCTGATCTTTTGTGACAGCATTTTTTAAGGCAAAGCATTGTTAAAATAAAGGAGATAGTCCTATGACAATAATACCATGGAATCATGTAAGGGCTACCTTTTAACCTACCTTCCACAGTCTTACTTTGGGACCTTGGATATCCTTCCTTCTAGTTTGTGAAATGCCATGCACACCTGACCAGTGTGCTGTTAGCTCAACAAAGCTCACAGTTTGAATGAGCTTCTTTTATAAACTACTAAATTCATGCCAAGTGGTGTTAAAAATTAATAGATGAGGCAAATGAAGTTCTATATGGTGCATTATGCATGAACCTTGAGAACACTGTGCTGAGTGAAAGAAGTCTGACTCAAAAGAAAAAATATATACAATCCCATTTTAATGAAGTATCTAGATTAGGCCTATATATAGAAATCGCAGAGTTTAGTGGTGGCAATTGGGGTGGGAAGGAAGAGAAAAGGGAATATCTTCATTTATAGGGCACTGTTGAGAGTGAACGGAAAGTTTAAGAGGGAATAACGGTGATGATTGCCCAACACAGTTGCATGTTTCATGTGGCTGAGGTCCATGTCTAGAGAAAGATGAAGCTGTCTGCTTCTGTAAAGATCTTAGAAACCCAATGGAGCAGTTCTGCTCTGTCCTGCAAGGGTTTTCTGAGTCAACCAACTCCTCAGCTTTTCAGTTAGATATACACCTGAAGTGTATTGAGATGGCACATGTTTTACTATATATATTTACCATCATAAAAAAGTACATAAAAATGTCTAATATGTCCTTCAGAAGGCAACCCACATGTTTGTTGTTGCATCCCAGGCTAGTGACACTTTACCAGGCCACCATACTTGGTTATTGTGGCTGTGATCCCAAAGTGGTCCTGCCCCTCAGCCACACCACTAACTCCATCCCAGCAATCCAAGATGCCCTATTGGGATGTGCTGTATTCTGAGCTCTTTTGGAAGGCATGAAGGAGGAACTAAGGATAGAGCTCCAGGAGTAGATAGATGAGTGTGGAGGCTCACGGGAGCAGAGGGTCAGGGTGTCTCTGGAAGGTGGAGTGGAGAAAATTGTTTGGGAGATACAGTGAACGAAGGAAGCAATCAATGGTGGAAGAGGAAATGGGAAAAGAATGTTTGGGTGGAGGGTCTGATATGTAGGGATATGTGGCTGGCATGGTAACTAAATTGTTATGTTAGCCTTTCCATTGGTTGCCATGGTAATGGCCCCCTGTTAGAGCAAATGTGTATTCCCTAGAGGGAAACTTTTTCAGTTGACAGTCTCTGACCCACCCTCTATAACTGAAACAACCTGATTAAGGAGACATTGTTTATAAAGCACTCTGCTTTCTGAAATAGGGTCTAAGCTCAGGGTAGTAGCATTTTCTGCTATTTCAGTTGCACATGTAACACAGGGTATAATTTGACCTAATTGATTCCAGGCCTCACTATTGTCTCTCTTGCATCTTTCTTCCTCTCATTAAATTCACATTGATTTTTTTCCCCCTTGGCTTTTCCAGTTAAACTCCTGTGTTAGGCGAGAACTTTTTCTGTAAATACCCTCTTAAATGGAGGCATGTAATTTTCTCAAGACAAGTAAAATCTCTGAGTGGTGAAAAGATGTACTTTCTTTCATGGGAATGTGTAAATACATAAAAAAATGTAGATATAAAAACTACTAAATTAATTCCTGCGAATAATAGTTTTGGTGGAGAATATTTAATATACCGTGAACTGCCAAAAGAACAAGCAAAGTTGTCTTAAAGAAAATGCAAGCAGGATGCTCCTTAGAGGGGAAGATGGTGAAAAGTATATACATATGACTATGTTGCATGCCATCATAGTCCATACACTCACACAGACATAGATGAATACGTATGTTGTTATTGTTAGGTACTATAGAGTCAACTACAATTCATAGAACTCTATGAACAATGGATCTGAACCCTGCTCTATCCTGTGCCATCCTCATTGCCTTGACAGACATTCTTTTTTTATTTTTTACTAAATTTTATTAATTTTAATGAACATTTACAGAGATGTAGGGTTTTCATTCATTCATTGTTGCACTATTTTCTCTACCCTCCTCCCCAGTTCGTTCTTTCCCCCGCCCCTTGAAAGTCTGTTTTAATTGTCCCATTGCCGCAGTGCTTGTCAAAGCCAGTTCTGATTAATCTCCTTTGTCAGTGTGTCCTTTGCCATTCCCTATCACTCCGCCTTGAGGAGACTTCACCCTGATTCATAAGGAAAAGGGAACGGCATATTCTCTTAGCTACTTCCTGCTGAAAAGGGCCACTGTAGGTTTCAGGGTGAAGATCTTCTCTTACTACTCTAAAGGGCCCCTTTGGCAATAGGAAACACATAGACTATTATGGAGATTGATTTTGGAATTTAGATGCACTGTTATCAATTGTGCTTAGCCGTGCACGTTCATATCCTTGAAGATGTAACATGGAAGTGTTGCAGCCTAGAAGACACAAATTTAACTAACAAGTTAAAAGTACATGAGTCAAAAATTGAAAAGCAGTAATATTTCACATAGAGGCTCTAATAGTGGCACAAATCAAGTTACAGAGGGAAGGTAGTTCTTACAATAAAAGGCCTATTGACTAGCACTTTGTCTATTACAGCATAATGGTTAGGGATCACAAGATGTGGAGGTTCAACTATGTCATTTATTGTTCTTAAGTCCTGGAGCAAATTCCATCTACCAATGGGTTGTTTTACAACATGTAAGGCAGAGGTGAAGTAAGGAACTGCTTATGAGGTTTTTCGTCAATTCCAACAACTAAGAAATAGTGAGGAGAGTTAGGACCTCAGAAGGCTTTTAGGACCAGATAGTAGGCTCTTGTTGACAGACATTCTTAACCCAAATGTTACAGTCATTGTGTTCTTAGCTGCCTTGGTGCTGATTCCTGATTCATGGGAATTCCATGCTCAACATGATAGAATGCTTCCTAGTCCTGGGCCATACTCAAGATTAATTGCATACTGGATCATTGTGATCAATAAAGTTTTCACTGGCTAATTT
Source organism: Elephantulus edwardii (assembly GCF_000299155.1). Classification (NCBI taxonomy): domain Eukaryota; kingdom Metazoa; phylum Chordata; class Mammalia; order Macroscelidea; family Macroscelididae; genus Elephantulus; species Elephantulus edwardii. Next base: position 15,048,313 of record NW_006399821.1, read on the forward strand.
TCAGAGCAGCACCTGCCCTTCCTTCCTAGCCCATCCTAGTCTGAAGACTCTGTTAACACCAGTTGAGCATTCACAGTTATACACTAACCTCCAAGGACAAATGGATGGTGTCTGCAAATGTGATGCGTTGGTCAGGTTACCTGCATGGAAGTGGAGACTTCTACCACTCAGCCAACAACGCTTCCTACCTTCATAGGGAGCAACATACAATTTTATGTTTTATGTGAGATCATAAACAAAAGTAAAAATAAGTAAACACATCTATGATCATAACCCTTTGGCATAGGTGTTTTGACTATGATAGAAATTCAAAAGACATGCTCTTTTGGAGAAATCTGCTGTCAAGGACCTCTTCAAAGAACTAAAGAACAAGGATGTCCGTTTAAAGAGTAAAGTGCCCCTAATCCAAGCCATGATATTTTCATTTGCTTCTTATTCATCAGAAAGTTAGGTAGCGAATCAGGAGCATGGAAGAACTGATGCCTTGAATTGTGGTGTTGGAAAAGAATATTGATTGGATATAATGGACTACCAAAACCCAAATCTATCTTAGAGGGAGTGCAACCAGAGTACTTGCTCCATAAAGGCAAAGATATGAAACTTTGTCTCTCATACTTTGGGCATGTCATCAGGAGGAAGCTATCCTTGGGAAAAGACATCACACTGGGAAAGGTACGGGGTCAATGAAAGATGGATTGACATAGTGCCTGCAGTTGTGGGTTCAAGCATATCTGAGATGGTGAGGATGGCCCAGGACAGTGCAAAGTTCAGACCTGTTGTTGCATCATTATGAGTCACAGTCAAATAGATGTCACCTAACAGTGGTAACAGCAACATGATGGAAAATAAATATGATCCAGAGTTATTATTCTGAAGACAATTATGAAAGAAACAGAACAGTCTGAGTGTATTTTCAATACACTGAAACTCCCTGCTGTATTTATTAAAACATTATGAGGACCTCATTCACAATATGACATAATGTCTCCTTCATGGGGACCTTTTCCCCAAGAGTGGGCTTTTCCTGAGCGAGTTTTCTCCATAAACTGGGTAAGTGGCTATACATTCCTGCCTTCAGAGATTGCGGAAGGACAAGTACTCACCCTCGGCAGATGCACAGGGTCTTGTTGGCATGCTGTTTGCATAAACCTGCTTTCATTTTATTTTGTCTTTCCCAGTTTTCTTGTTAATTCCTTCTTTTATTTGAAATATTTTTTCCTTTTAATATTTTTATTGGTTTTCATACAATAATTCATTTACATTTTGTTTCTTGCATGTACATTGTGTTTTATACAAGAGTTCATTTATATTTCTTTCATTTATGTAGACTCTTTCATACGGTCATTAACATGCGTTATATTTTATATCATTTATTATTGTTCATCTACGCCTATCATTGTCCCAACTTTTGAAGCTCCCAGAGAATCTTTCCTATTCTTCACCCCTCCATCTGCCCACTAACCTTTGCTATCCTAGTGATTTCTATTCTCCCCCCTTTTCCACTTCCCCTTTCAAACATTTATACATATCTTTCTCCTTTACCTTGCCCTTTTCCCTTCCTCTTTTGAACACTTATTGATATTTTGCTCAGTTATCCTTCTATTTTCACAGTAATGGTCTTATGCACTATTTGTCCACATTAGATTGGATTATTTCACCATAATGCTCTCTGGTCTCTCCTATGTTATATAAGAGTCATAATATTTTACAACATCGTTGCTCCTTAGTGCTGCATAGTACTCCATTGTGTGAATGTACCACAATTTCTCAATCCATCTGTTTGTTGATGGACATTTGTGCTGTTTCCACTTTCTTGCTATTGTGATAGGATTGCTATGAACATAAATGCACAAATGTCCATTCGTGTCTCAGTTCTGATTTCCTTGGGGTATATTCCTAGCAGTGGAATAGCTGAGTCATATGGAATTTCTGTGTTCAGCTTTTTGAGGAAATGCCAAACTGCCTTCCAAGGTGGTCATACCATTTTACAGTCCCACCAGCAATGCATAAGAGTTCCAATCTCTCTGCATCTTCCAACATTTATTGCTTGTTCTTCTGTTAAACTTTGCTACTGGGATTAGATGTTATCTCATTGTCATTTTGATTTGCATTTCTGATTGCCAGTGATTTTAAACATTTCTTCATGTGTATGTTGATTATTCTTCAAATGTTTTCCGTTGTGAAGAGTGTTTTCATTTTTCATGTCTTTTGCCTACTTTGTTATTAGGTTATCAGCCTTTTCTTTGTGAAGGCCCTGCTGTGTTCTGTAAACTTTAGTTATAAGGCTCTTGTCTGAAATGTCATTGCCAAACTTTTTTCCCCAGTCTGTAGACTTTCTTTCATCCAACTGCAAAAAGTGTTTGGTGCTCATAGGGACTTGAATTTTAGAAGGTCCGATTTGTCAATTTTATCCTCTCCTGGTTGTTCATGATAACATTTTATTGTGGCTTGGGTGAATGTTTACAGAACAAATGATTTTTCCATTCTATAATTTATGCAAATTTTTACGTTAGTTGCAATCCCCTCAATGTAACAACACCCTTGTCACTTTATTCTGGTTTCCCTGTTTTCATTCATCCATCTTTTCTGCTCCTGCAGGCCTTCTGAACTTTGTTTTGGGGAAAATGCTGCCCTTTTGGTCTTATATGGTTGAGTTTTCTGAGAAGCATGTTCCTCATGGGTGTTATTGTTCACGTCATAGTTCTGCTCATAGTTTGGCGACGCGATAATCTCTTTCAGTGGATTCAAAGTCAGGTTTGAGGATTGTCTAAATCCATTCACTGGTTCCACCCATCTGTCATTTTCTCACTTTCTCCTTCTCATTTTGAACATTTATACATATCGTGCTTAATTATCCTTCTTTTATTAATAATTGTCTTATGTAATATTTGTCCTTATGAGACTGAGTTATTTCACTCAGTGTAGTGCTCTTTAGACTCTCCCATGTTATATAGTATTTTACAAAATCATTATTTCTTAGTGCTGTACTGTCACATTGTATTAAAGTACCATAATTTCTCAATTCATTTACTTGTTGATGGCATTTGGGCTGTTTCCAGAAGTAACATGGACTTCTGAAAGAACAAATAAATCTTCCTTGGAAGAATATGCAGTAAGAAGCCAGGACAGTGAAACTTCATCTCAAATGCTTCCAGCATGTTATCAGGAGGAGCTAGTCCTCAGAGGATATCCTACTTGAAAAAGTAGAGGGTCAGTGAAAAAGAGGAAGGCCTTCAACAAGATGGATTAATGCAGTGACTGAACAGTGGCTTTAAGTGCAGAAGGGAGTGTGAAGATCATACAGAATCAGGCAGATTCCAGTCTGCTGTACATAAGATCACTATACATCAGAGTCTACCTGATGGCATCTAACAACAACAACAGAGACTCCATAGCTTCACTGTATTTTATCTTTTTAGTTTTTTTTATTGGTTTGCATGTAACAATTTGTTTACATTGTGTTTCATTCATGTACATTTTGAGGTTCCCCTCCCCATCCACCAAACTCTACAACTTGGTAATTTTCTCCGCTATCTTCCCCGCCCCCTTTCCTTCTTTGTATATCCATGCATATCTTACTGGCTTTCCTTCTGTTTTTACAATAATAGTCTTATAAAGCATTTTTTCTTATATTCCTGGGTTAGTTCACTCAGCATAATGCTCTCTAAACTCTCCCATAGTAGTTTTCAAAATCATTGCTACTGAGTGCTAAATGGTATTCCACCGTGTAAATGTACCACAATTTCTCAATCCAGTTGTTTGTTGATGGACATTTGGTCTTGAGAGTCCCTTTCTTCTGAGCGCTTAAGTTGTAAATAGTCACACATGTAAATAGCCACTTATATTCACTAAAAACCCCTCAGTGCTGTCAAGTCAGAACTGCTATCTGACCCTCCAGCAGTTTTTCAGAGGTTGTAAGTTACATGAGAGGAGATTGCCTATCATTCACCCAAGGAACAATTGGTGGATTTGAACCTCATGCCTTTGGGGTGGCAGTGCAACTGCCTACTGATGATTGTTGTTGTTTACTGTTGAATCAGAATTTACTAATGCCTGACCCTGCAGTGGGGATCCAGAGGCTGCAAACTGGGCAGGAAGAGATTGCTTAGCTTTCTCCTTTGGACCAACTGTGGATTTGAATTTCAAGCCTTTGAGTTGTCAGTGCAGCTCTATACCCACTAGGCTACCAGGACATGAGAACTCCTAGTCAGTTATTCATCGACCTTTTATTCTATTGTCAAAACATTTTTCTCTACTTCGCTGGATAATACGAAATGAAAACAAAGCTGGTTTTGGATAGTGGCACCACCTGGTGGTCAATATGGGGGATTTCAGCCATTTTAATTTGACCCACAGTAGTAAAAACAACTGGAACAGCACATTAGCAGAGAACTGCCAGAAGCCCAGGCTGGGTTTAGAAGGGGTCGTGGCACTAGGGATATTGTAGCTGATGTTAGATGGATCTTAGCTGAAAGCAGGGGATACCAGAAGAAAGAATGTCTATCTGTGTTTCATTGACTATGCAAAGGCATTTGACTATGTAGATCATAACAAACTATGGCTGACTCTGAGAAGAATGGGAATACCAGAACACTTGATCATTCTAATGCGAAACCTATACTTGGACCAGGAGGCAGTCGTCAGAACAGAGCAAGGGAACACTGCATGGTTCAAAATTGGGAAGGGCGTATGCCAGGGATGCGTCCTATCTCCGCACCTTTTCAACCTGTATGCAGAACAGATTATCCAGAGGGCTGGGCTCTATGAGGAGAAATGTGGGGTCAAGGTTGGTGGAAGATCTATTAACAATCTGTATTATGCAGATGACACAACCCTTGTTGCTGAAATTAGGGAGGACCTGAAGCGCTTGCTGCAAAGGGTCAAGGACTGCAGCCTCCAATATGGATTGGGCTTAATGTCAAGAAGACAAAGATTCTCACCACTGGGTCAATTGGCAGCGTCAAGATGGATGGTGAAGAGATTGAGATTGTTCACAGCTTCAGTTTGCTTGGCTCCACAGTCAACACTCTTGGCACTAGTAGCCAGGAAATCAGGAGACGAATTGCTTTGGGAAAGTCTACTGTTAGGGACCTCTCCAAAGTACTGAAGAGCAATAGTGTCTCTCTGGAGACTAAGGTGCGTCTGATACAGGCCATGGTCTTTGCAATCACTTGTTATGCATCAGAGAGTTGGACAATGACCAAGGAGGACAGAAGGAGAATTGATGCCTTTGAGCTGTGGTGCTGGAGAAGAGTATTGAGGGTACCATGGACTGCTCGGAAAAAAAAACAGATTCAACCTGGAAAGGGTTAAACCGGGTGGCTCCTTGGAGGCAAGGATTCTGAGGCTCTGTCTAACATACTTTGGACATATTGTAAGGAGGGACAGGTCCTTGTAGAAGGACCTCATGCTTGGGAGTGTGGAGGGCAGGCGCAGGAGGGGAAGGCCCTCTGTGAGGTGGATTGATTCAGTGACTGGTGTAATTGGGATTGGTGTGTCAGAGACAGTGCGATTGGCACAGGACAGAGCAGGGTTTAGGGCTGTTGTACATAGGGTCGCTATGAGTCGCAAGCGACTCGACGGCATATAACAACAACAACAACAACAGTTGCCTCGAGCCAACTCTGATTCATGATTACCCTGTGAGTTTCAGAGTAGGGTTATTCCCCAGCGGGTTTTCAATGCCTATGATCTTTTGGAAGTAGATCTCAGGCCTTTTTCCTGAACACCTTGGTGTGGATTCGAACTGCCAAACTTTTAGTAGCTGGCCACTTAACCATTTGCATCACCCAGGGACTCCAGTTTTCCTTATGTTGTTGTTATGTGCTGTTTAGTCAGAACTTACTCTCGGGTTCCACCACTCTCTACCAGCCCAGTAAGTCTGATATTTTTAAAAAGATTTTTTTCAAAGATTCATAGCTCCAGCAGGTTTTGAGGTGATAGATTGCATGTGAAGAGAGTGCCCATCTTTCTCTTGTGGAGCAGATGGTGGATTTGAACAACATGACTCTCAGTTGGCAGTAACACTCCTTACCACTAGGCTACCGAAGTTCCCTAATTTTCCTCATAACGAACAGTTATTAACTAGTAAATTTCAGAGGTAGCATCACTAATTCAGTCCTCACAACACTCTGGGCTGTGGGCCGTTATCTCCATTTACAGATGAGAAAGCTAGTGTGCAAAGAAAGTAAGTGACTTGTCCACAATAAAAAAATTATTTAGTGACAGAGCTAAGATTTGAATTCAGATCTGCCCTTGTTAGCATTTTCTAATTGCAGCATGAAGATGGACCACAAACACAGCCCCCCAAAACAGTACCCACTGTTTGACTCTCAGGTCTGTAACTTGGAGATCTGGCAAGCCTTAGCTGCATTGTCTGCTCAGGGCCAAAATACAGATGATCATCCAGGCGGGATTTGTATTGGGAGGTTCTGGGGAAGAATCTGCTTTGACGTTCATTAAGGCTGTGAGCCGAGTTCAGTTTCCATATTGGTAGAATTGCACCCCCTCACCCCTCTTCATTTTCTTTCAGTCTGTTTTCTCCCAGGCCACTTTCAAATTCTGTAGGTCTTCTGCATTTCTCACCATGATGCCCCTTCTCACCTTTGAAGACAACAGTGGAATGTGGTGTTTGAAACCTCTCTAGCTTCCTCTGCTCCTACCAGTCAGAGAAAACACTCTGCCTTTAAAAGACTCCTCTGACGTGTATACCTGCATGACATCCTCTTTGTTTTACTCATAGTAATCTTAATTACATCTAAAAATATCCCTTAATAAGATAGCATAACATATTCAGGGAATAAAATAATATCAAAATCTCATTATGCTTGCAGTGCTGAGAGATCCTAGAGTCTATTTTAGACTATCTGGTGAATCCACTAAAAGTCTACTGTCCTGGAGGTGATTCTGATTCCTGGTGACTTCCATTGGGTTTCTGAGGCTATAAATCTTGAGAAAAGGAGACTGCTTTTTTTTCTCTATAGAGAACTGAGAGGCTGTGAATGGCTGACATAATTCAGTAAACCCACCAGTGCTCCTTAACATTTGGCTTACCATAACCAAACAGCAGGGGAGTTCTGGTGGCTTCATGTAAGAAGCTGTGCTGCAATCCCAAAGGCATTAGGTTCAAATCCACCAGCTGGTCTATGGAAGAAGGATGGGTAATTTAACCCTTACCCTGAGCTCCATGACATTCACTGCCTCTGACAACCCATAGGAGGGTCAGCTATGAGTCATTTCCAACTTGATAACACACAAAAGCCCAAACTCTAAAAGCTTCTGTGTTTTCTCCATTCTTAAGATTGTATTGATTGTAGCCCTTGTCTCTGTCTTTCAATAATTGCTCTCTGCCAGTATCGTCCATAGGGAGTTAGTTACACTGCTAACCCAAATGCTATGTCTCACTGGCAATTTGAATCCACCACTGACTCTTAGGGGAAGGATGGGCAATCTCCTTCTGTGTGATTAACAGCCTCAAAAACTCACTGGAGGATCAACTATGAGTTCTGATTCGATGGCACTGAGTGCATGAGAACATGTCATTCATGCCTATGTATTACAGTGTTGGTAAAGAGCATCCCATGAAATGCTGAGAGAACAAACAAATTTGTCTTGAAGGAAGTGCAACCAGGGTGTGCGCCTTACAGTCAAGGGTAGTGAAACTTCCTCTCGTTGTACTTTGAGAGTGTTGCAAAGAGGAGACAGCACATGGGAGAAAGACATCGTGCCAGGAAAAGTATAGAGTCAGAGAAAGAGAGGAATGCTTTCAACAAGGTGGATTGACACGGACACTGTAACAGTGGGTTGCAGCATATCAGACATGAGGTCGCAGGTTAGGGCATGGTTCAGATACAGCATAACTATGAGTTGTAATCAATTTGATGGCACCTAACAACATAGCATCCATTGCTCAGTTAACACAATTTGAGTATAAAATGGGCACATTTAAATATTTTTCTGAAAAAAAATGAATTCTTTTATATGATGCTACTAAATCACTCATTTTAAGAATATTCTCTCTTTTCTGAGGCCCTTTTTCTCATGACAGTCCTAGGCACATTTACGATTTGATGAAGAAGGGATCAGTCTTTGTTTTTATCATATGATATTTGGAGCTTTTATTCATAAATACCCGTGAAGGAGGCCTCCATCTCTCTAGCAGTTCTGCTCTTACCTAGAACCGAGGGACTCTCAGAGCTATCTGGGCACATGATGACCACCTCTCTGTATGAAATCCCACAGCGTTGTTAAGAGCATGTTGTTCAAACCAAAAAATATCTGGGCTAGAATCCTGGTTCTGCCACTTACTAGCTTTATAACTTGGGGCAAGTTTCCCCCTCTGTAAATTAGGATAATTGGAGTTGTAAGAAATGAATTCAGGCATTGTAAGCAGTCACTGTGCTTGCAGATAATAAGCAAAACAAAACCAGTTGCCATCAAGTCACTTCCAACTTATGGGGACCTTATCTGTTTCTGAGCAAACCAGTCTCCATAGGCTTTTCAGTAGCATTAGTCTTTGAGAAGTAAACTTCCAGGCTTCTCTTCTGTGGCCCCCTCAGAATCAGTTAGGATGTTTGCCTTTTGGTTGGCAGCCAAGTACTTAAGTGTGGGCCTAGGCTGTAGTTTTCGTTAAAGTCACATTCTAGAGAAAAGTTTGAAGCTTAAGATGAGCTGAGAAGGATTACCAACTGAATCATAAACAAATGCTAATTTTTTAAAATAGATAACAAGTATAGTAAACCTTTTAAGAACGGAGAAAAATGGCTTAATTGACTCCTGCTGTGATTTATGATTAACAGTGAGTAATTAACAGGGAAAATATGTTTAGTTGTAACATTTTCCTTTGCCTCCAGTTGCTGGATTCAATGATCCAAAAATAGTGTGAGAGGAAGTTGAACATAATAGCATTATAGAAATAGTAATGCTGGCTGGAACCCAAATGGTTGGCAGTAGCACTTCCTGGTCATTTGTTTATTGATATGTCTAGAACAGTGCTTGCTGTCAGAATTGCTGCGATCTGCCTTTGTGACATTTCAAGATGGGGCTGTGTGTTTATATTGAGATTATTTTGCACAGTGAAGGACCTAAAGATGTCTCACCTCTAGGTAGCAAGGCCATCTGTTAGCAGCATGCACAGTTGCTTAGACAGTTCCTATGTTCATGCACACCTTCATTCAACTCTGTTGGGGCCATACTCCTGACAAGCTTAGTATATTAGGAGGGGCTGAGGAGAGAGTGGAATGAGTAGAAGATGTAGTCGGAGGACAATATTTCCATTTGCCTAAGTCCTTTTATATTACATCCACTCAGCAGTCCTTAGGGTAGATGTTCTGCTCTTTGTTGAAAACCAGTTGGTATGGAGTCAATCTTAACTCAGTGTGGCTCCTGTGTGGGGCAGAACTACCCATGGTTTTCATGACCTTTCAGAATTAGATGGCCAGGCCTTTCTTCCGGGGCACATAAGAGCGTAGAAGTGTGAACTGTCAACCTTTTAGCCAGTAGTTGAGGGCTGAATTGTTTATGTCACCCAGAGACTCCTTTGCTATGTTGTTGTTTATTGTTATATGCCATCAAGTCAAAACCAATTCATAGCTCTGATCCTCTGAGTTTTCATAGTCAGTAAGTCTCGCAGGAGTAGATTACCCATCTTTCTTCTGCAGAACAGCTGGTGGATTTGAACTGAAAGCATTTGCATTAGCAGTGCCAACACTAAGAGGACAAATAATGTCTGTCCTTTGCATCTGGCCATGTGTTTTCTGCTTGTATTTTATTTTTTATTAAAAAAATAGAAGATAATATCATTGCAAGGATGCCACACATAATACAAATCTTAGTGCCTTTGATTGGGTACTATGTTTCAGTTTGAGAAAATGCTGCTCAATGAAATGCCCCTCAGTTAATGCACCATCCTTAATTATATTCTGTTGACTTTTATTTTCTACTTATGTTTGGCTTGCTGACCAATTAAACTGCGAGGACTTGTTAACCTGATGTGCATTAGCATATCAGAGTATAGAGGAGAAGCTGTTGCCTGAATAGAGCAAGGGAACACTGCATGGCTTAAAATCAAGACAATTTGATAGGAAATTGGAAGATTCTGTTCTGGAAAATAATGTATTCAAATTTTGTAAATAAACTAGTATAATAATAAAAAAATCAAGACAAGTGTGCAGAAGGATTGTATCCTTTCTACATACCTATTCAATTTGTATGTTGTGGAGAAAATCATTCAAGAAGCTGGACTCAATAAAGAAAAAGGTAGAATCAGAATAGATCAGAATAGATGGAAGACTCATCACCAACTTGTTATGCAGATGACATAACCTTGATTACTGAAAGTGAGACATACTTGAAATGAAACACTTGCTACGGAAGGCTTATAGATTCATAGCCTGCATTTCAACATCAGAAAGACACAAATCCTCACGACTGAACCAATAAGGAACATTTTGGTAAGTGGAGAAATGATTGAAATTGCCAATAATTTCATCTTATTTGGATCTTTAACAAACATCCTTGGAACCAGCAGTCAGGAAGTCAGGAGATGTATCACACTGGGAAAGTCTGCAGTCAGTGACCTTTCCAAGTTACTAAGGTACAGTGATGTCAGTTTTAGAACTAAGATGTACCTGATTCAGCCATGGTCTTTTCTGTCACTTGCTATGCATCTGAAAGTTTGACAATGAATAAGGATGGCAGAAGAATTGATGCCTTTAAGCTGTGGTGGTGGAGAAGTGTACTGAATATCCCATTGGCTGCCAAAAGAACAAACAAATAAGTTTTGGAGAAATTACAGCCAGGCTCCTTGGAGGCAAAGATAACAAAGCTTCATCTTACATACTTTGGGCATGTTGCTAGGTGAGATTATTTCTTGGAAAGGGATGTGATGCTTGGGAAGGTGAAAGGAGGATCAGCAAAAGAAAGGAAGACCCTCAACCAGATAGATTGACAGTGACTGCAGCAATGTTCTTAAGTGTTTTATAAGTGATACTGATGGCACAGGATAGAACAGGTTCAGATTTGTTGTTCACAAGGCCTCTATGAGTTGTACTCGATAGCACATAACAACAACCCTCTTACAGAAGTTCTGAGGTGTAATGCCAGCCTTCTAACCAAAAGGAAAATGATTTTTAATCCCCCAGGTACTCAATGGGAGAAAGAAGACCAGTCTCCTTCTATAAACACTTTCTTGGAAGCCCAGTGAAATGTCACCAGGAGTCAGAATAGACTCGGTGACAATGGGTTGGGATGGGTTATACCCTCCCATTGTCATTGTCACTCTGAAGAAGATAATTTAGAATAAGCTCTTGGCCTTCAATGATTCAGTTCAACTTAAAGAAAATATATGAAGCCTTTGACATTCCTAATTTTCAATGTACTTTTACTTGTTAACTCTCTTTCTTTCATTGCCATCAATTGGAACTGACTCATAGCTGAGCCTACAGCAGGTTTTCAGAGGCTATAAGTTGCATAGGAAGAGACTGCTGATCTTGTGAAGGGGCTGGTGGATCGAAACAGCCAGAGAGGCAGGGCCTTGGGTTAGCAGCACAAATCCCTTTAAACTACCCCACCAGAGCTCCCTATATGTCAGTTAGCTCACTTGATTCATAAATATTGTTGAGTGATCTATGGCAAAGACTAGGGAGCTCTTGTGGTACTGTCTGCAGATCCCTGCACCGCTAACCCAAATACCAAGCCTCGGAAGCTGTGAATCTACTAGTGGCTCCACAGGACAAAGATGGGCAGTCTCTCCCTTACAATTTATGCCCCATGTAAACTCACTGAAAGGTTGTCTACGAGAGTTTCAACTTGACAGCAATGAGAGGGAAAGAGATGGCAAAGACTTACTACCTCTTGTTTCCTGACCTATTCAGAATTCTGGTAAAGAGACCAGACTCATTACTTTTGCAAAGGAAGGCAACATGGAGGTTCTTCAAGATCCTCAGTCTTTAAAGAACTAGGTGATCATGTATAAATGTATTCATTCATAATTACTGATAAGGGGGCCACGGAGGTTCAGCAGCAGAATTCTCACCTTCCACTCAGGAGACATAGGCCTGTGTATCTCATTTGCAATTACCACCCTTCTGCCAGTGTGTTGTTGTGATGCTGAAGAGGTTTTGATAGAGCTTCCAAACTAAGATAGACTAGGAAGAAAGGCCTGGCAAACTATTTCTGATAATCAGCCAGTGAAAAACTGGTGTTCCCACCCATAATAGATCATGGGGGTTGTGCAGGGCTAGACATCTCTTCTTTCCATTGTGCATGGGGCCACTGGGGGTCAGAAGCTGCTTGGAGGCAGCAATAGGAGGGCAGAAAATGGCCTAAAACTTTAAAACTGAACTCATTGTTTTATTTAACCTTTACCTAGCCAGAATATTAAGCTTTCCAGAGCACATACTGCAATTACAGATGCAGTGATGAGATGGGCTTGGGAAGTCCTCCTGTTGAGCCACTTCCCTTTACAAAGGGAGGAAGTAGAGGTCAAGCCGTTTACCCAGGGGTGCTCGGCCAGACAGCCCCCTGATATGGTTAATCACGGTTCTATTGTACGGTGCCTGAATAAATTTAGATCATGCCCTCACCGTTGTAATTGGACTACTTGTTTAATATTTTTGAAAGCATAAAATAGACTGTATCCATGGCTCATATGGGTTTGTTCTGCTGATTTTTCTCAGAATTTAAAAGGTACAAAGAACAGCAGTGAATCAAAAATAAGCAATAAACCAATTTAGTGCCAGAGAAGTCTTTTCCAGTCTCTAATCTTAACTGCCATGAGGGGAAAAGAAAAAAAAGATGAAAAATGCCTTTTTAAATATAAGATAAGGGTGTTTTTTATTCTGGGTAAGTGTTTTGTTCTACTGAGGGGGAAAGTTAGAAGACGTTCTGGGAGCTTTAATAGTCACCGTGGAATCATATTAGTTCCCTTGCTGCCACCACTTGTGGGATATTTAAGCATTTCCCATTCTGATTTGGAAAGTTTTTCCAACTCGCTAGCAGCTATAGGCAATAACCAGCATTTTCATGTAAGTCGCACATTGGCAACATATGAAACCAGAGGAGACTCTTTATTGTGGTTTGGTGCTTCTAGAGGTTTCCATCCTAGTAGATAGTGTTTAATCATAAACCGGCCACCACAGGGAAGTGCTTCCAGAGTCTTAATCACATACACAGAGCAAGAGCAGTGGTTGTCTTCTGCCTCAGTGATGACTCCTCCTGGGGCTGGTTTCTTGGGCTGTGCCCTAGACCCTGTTCCCAGTCCCCCTCCAAAGCAATTAAGAAGTAAGGCCATTGTCACAGCTTGAGGAATGACATTTCAGATGCACATTGATATTATTGGAAAATGAGAAAGATCATCAGATATGGGAAAAGAAGCTCCTTTGAAAGAGGTGATAATTGCTAAAAGACAAACATGTGAAGTTGCTAAAATGTCTTTTTCAGTTTAGAAAGGGATGTTGTTGTTTTTTTGTATACCACCAAGTTGGAACTGACCCATAGCTGACCCTGCAATCGATTTTCAGAGGCAGTTTATTGCAGGGGAGATTACCCATCCTTCTTCTGCGGAGCAGCTGGCTGACTTGAACTGTGTTCCTTGGGGAGAGCGCCACAGCTTCTTACCACTAGACCACCAGAGCTCCCACTTAGAAAGGGAGACTACAGGACAAACCAGGGCAAGAAATTAGTCATTGGAGAGAAAAGCACCATTCATCCTGAGAAAGGGAATTATGATCATTAACTAGCGAAGAAAATGGAAAGAGAAAAAGGACTTGCTGTAGTGTGAGATACGCAAGCAAAGGTGTGATCTGTGATTGTGTATCAGTGAACCTGCAGAGGTATGCATGTTAGTGTAAGAATCTCTGTATGTTTACTGAACATGTGTGCGTATGAATGTGTTTGAGTAGGAGTATGTACCTGCAAGTGCTTGTGTGTGTGTGTGTCTAAGTTTACTAGGTATCTCTGAAGGTGGGGATATATCTTTGTGTTAAAAGTGTGCAAATTTTCTTTGAATGAGTGTGAGAATGTTTATTTTAGTGTGTGAGTGAGTTAATATTTGAGTGTGAGTGTATGTGCCTGTGTGTGCATGTGCTTGTGTGTGTGTGATCTATAATCTCTCTTCTTATCCATTAGGTTTCGTTGAAGTGTGTATTCTGTAGCAGAAGAGTAATCAATTTGTCCTAGTTTGTCTAGTACTGTCTCAGTGTTGGCCATCCTACATCTTAGTTATACATTTACCTTTAAGATCTGGCTGGTGAAAATTATCCAGATGAAACTCGAACCCAAGCAAACAGGGTGCAACTCTGTCTCCTTTTCACTGTCTCTCACAGATAGCTGGCTGGAAATTCTTTATGGTTTTTATGTTGTTTCGTTGTTGTGTTAGATGCCATTGTGTTGACTCCTACTCATATGGACCCTGTGAACAATGGATCTGAACTCTGCCCTTTCCTGTGTCATCTTCAACACCTCTGCCACATCAGAGTCCATTGTTAACAGGCACGGTGTCAATCCGCCTCATTGAGGGTTTTCCCCTTCATCTCTAACCTTCCACTTTTATGAATATGGTGTCTTTCTCCAAAGACTGGACCATTCATTCTAACCAATGTGAATGTGAATGTGTATGTGAAATGAAATGTCACCATTCATGCCTCTAAGGAACACCCTGGCTGCACCCTAAGACTTACTTGTTTGTTCTATTGGTAGTCCATGAGATATTTAGTACTCCAGCATCACAATTCTTATCTATTGTCCGGCTCTCAGGTGCATAAGTAGTAATTGAAAAGACTATGGCTTGGATCAGCTGCACCACAGTCTTTAAACTGTTATACTTGCTCTTCTGCACTTTGGAGAGGTCCTTAACTGCCCTAATGCAACATATCTTTTGACTTCCTGACTCCTGATACCAAAGTATCAGTATACTGTAGATACAAGTAATATGAAATCATTGACAATGTCTATCTTTTCTCCACCTATCATGATGTTGCCTGCCCATCAGCCCAATGATGAAGATTTTTCTTTTCTTGACGTTAAGATGTAATTCATACTGAAGGCTGTAGCAACAGTGCTTTTTGGTATCAGACACAGAAAACACTTGTTTATATTCAAAGTGGCAAACAGAAAGAAAGAAAGACTGAGAGAAGTGAAAGAAAAAGTAAAAGAAAGAAAAGATATGAGGATGGGGGAGGTCCCTCAGCTGAACTGAGAAGGTATTTCAAGTACTGCTTTGACCCAAATGTTCTCAAATGTGGAAATCAAGGTTTCTGTTCTGGAAATTCTTATTAGGTGTTTTTAATTTTTTCCCCATTATAATTTTCTTCCAAAATTTAGCATTCAAATGAAGGTAGTCTTTCGATCCTTTAAGCCCAAATCTTCATCTTTAGTTGGAGATGCTATAACTGATTTTTTTAAGCAGAAACAGAAGCTGGTTTTATTTTTCTGTAGCAGAGTTACCATAATTGGCCTCCAGTGAGTAATCTTTCTATCAGATGGAAAGAGCATTCCAACCATGCTTTAAGTCACCTGACAGTGTCACGGCCTCTCTGAGAAATAAAGTTCATGAAATTCGAGACATTTGTGCTCCACTTAAGGAATATATTTTAGTGTTTTATTTCAAATGATTTGCTGTATTTTATTTGTAAATATAATATACTGAATACAATTAATTTTGAAAACAGGAGCAAAACAGGAAAATTATAATCCTTCAATAATTCCATTAAATGCATTATATATCCTTTCAGTTTTTTTAAAAAAAAATGTACCTTTTAATTCATATGTTTTGTGGGAATGTTAAATATCCTCATAAATGTCAGTTCTTCTCAAATTAGCATTTATTGTTGTGTGTATGTGTGTGTATACCATCAAATTGCATCTGACTGGTACAGGAAGAGTTTGTCCCTCCTCCAGCAGAACATCTGGTAAATGCGAACCACACACCTCTAGGATTGCCACTAGGCCACTAGAGCTCCCTGCATTGTTGTTGTTACGTGCCATCAAGTCACTTGCAACTCACAGTGACCCTATGTGCAACAGCCCTGACCCTGCTCTATCCTGTGACAACCCAATGGTCTCTGACACACCTACTCCCATTACCCGAGTCACTGAATCAATCCTTCTCATCAAGGGTCTTCCTCTTTTGTTCTGTCCCCTCACCTTTCCAAGCATGATGTCCCTCCCCAAGGACTGGTCCCTTCTTGCAACATGCCAAATTAGCATAAATATTGAATAAACAAACAAAAAACTTCACTGCCCTTAAGTGGGTTCCAATCCACAGCCACCCTCCATTTATTTTCTAAGGCTGTAAGTCTTTATAGAAGGAGATTAAGCATCTTTCTTCTACAGAACAGCTGGTGGATTAAGTTGCTGACCTTTTACATACATTACACCCTTTGCCACTAAGGATCCTGAAGACATTAACTGTTCCTGCTGCCGTGTACTATCGAGTCAGAAGTGACTCAGAGCTGACCCTCCAGTGGGTTTTCAGAGGCAGTAAATTAACAAGTGAAGGTTGTCCATCTTTCTCCTGTAAAGCAGCTGGTGGATTGGTACGTCATACTTTTGAGGTGTCAGCACAACTCCTTAGCAGGCCTTTGGGTTGGGAACATAGGCCCTTATCACTAAGCCACCAGAGACCAGGCCAGTAGCTCCTATTAATCCATGCATTTTATTATGTGTGTATAAATTATATTATATAATACACACACTTGTGAAGTAGGTACTTTTCAAAAACATGCTCTTTTGTGTCTGTTGAGGATTACTTTGAGTATTGCAATGTTTGCTAACACAAGAATCAGAGGTTGTAGTGAGTTAGGTAACTATGGGGTGTGATGTGATGTTAAGATCTACCCACTGCACAGGCTTAAAACTCGGGCACAGTGTGGTCCAGGCTTCTGAGCACTGGATGATGGCTGTATACTTTACCTCTTATTTCTATCATCTGCCCCTTCACGACAAGAGAACCTGTATCTCAGAATCCTGTGGCTCACTGAATATTGTTCGAGACTGACTGACACCATTAGGAAGCAGCAGAAGTGGATCAGTCACCATGCCTGGTGAAATTCATATGGAACAGTTCACATGGATAACTAAGTAATCCCAAGTAAGCCATGGTTACCTCAGTTGCTCCTGTCAGGGATCATAAATCTGAAAAGTGGCTTTGATTCTATAGAAAGGTGCTCTAAAGTTGAGGGATTAGATAGATGAGAGAGAGAGAGAGAAAGATACCAGCCATATCTAGAATATTTGACGAAGTAAAAAAAAAAAAGTGAAATTGTTCTATATGAAATACTAAATAAGCACAAGTAAAGCTGTTCTCACTCTGCTTACTGGGCAATTTGGCACGAGTTGAGACTGAACCCTACACAAGCACACCACATTTGGTAACGTGGACGGCCAGTGAGGGGAAGGGATGCCAGTCTGTGTGGATGAGCCTGCTGCCGTTTGAAATACCAGAGGCGTAGCTTCCGGCACCACAGCAGCACACAGCCAGCACGCTGTGACTGAGAGGCATGTGGTGAAATAGGTTCTAGTCTCCCTGCTCACACTCTTGTTTTGTTTTGTTTTGTTTTAATGTGTGTACCCTCAAATTGGATCTGACTGGTACAGGAGGCATTTGTTCCTCCTTCTTTAGCAGAGCATCCGGTGGATTTGAACCGCACACCTCTGGGATTGCAGTACAGTTTCCTGCCACTAGGCCACCAGAGCTTGCCCCCTGCTCACACTCTTAGACTGTTATGTGCCATCAAGTCGATTTTGACTTATAATGCCTGCTCCTGAGAAAGTAGAACTTTTTCGTAGGGTTTCCTAGGCTGTGTAATCTTTACAGAAGCTGACTAGTATGTCTTTCTTCAGTGGAGTCTGAAGAATGGTGAATTCAAACCACCAACCTTTCCATTTGTAGATAACCATTATGTCCCTTTCCATTTGTAGATAGCCATTATGTCAACTAACTAGGGGCCAAGGTTGTTAAATGCAACCATCCATAGTCTGTGCCACTGTTCAAAAGAACCCTGGTATTTATAACAGACAACATCTGCAGAGACAGGTCATATTTGCATTTCTCTATCTTCTTTGTGCTGAGTTTATATTGAATCCTGAGTTAGGGCACAAAAGCTTCCCTTCCTTCCCCATTAGCCCCCTAAAGCCTTGCCCCTGTCTCCTCTTTTCCCTCTTTTCAACCTAAAGTACTGTTGTGCTGATTTACCGTGAGTGGATGTCGTCTTCCCTAGGCGAGTGTGGGTGGAAACACCTGCTTCTGTCCCTTCCAGGTCTGCCCCACCTCTCAAGCCCCTGCTCCCTATTCCTCTTGCATGGCTCTGGTGCTATTCAGAGGTCCCTGAGATACAGTACCTCTTTGCTCCTCACTCTTTAGATTCTTTCTCAGAAATATTTCCACTCCTCCTCTAGGAACAGTACAAAATGAAGAAAGCAGTGCACATGACCAAAAAGAGCCTTGTGGACTTCGAAACTCTAATTTGATTCCATACTGTGTGTCTCTCTGTCCTGGGGATGCACTTCCTTTTTTTCCTCCAGGACTGATTCGTTCTTAATGAATCTGAATGTGGACTTTCACATGACAATATCTAACTTTACCTTTGACAACAAACTTGCTTGGTTTTCTCCATAATATTCAGGATCCTAGTCTATCTCTTTTATATTCAATATTTTAAATTGATCCCTAGTTTCTTTTCCATGGGGAACATATTAAGCCAAGGGGTAGCATTTTCCACTGCTCATGCCCCAGCGACTTTTTTCCAAGCATCTGTGTATCCCAAAGTAAAAGGTAATGTCTCTCCTTTGTGCCATGGGAAGTGGGCATAAAGAGGGGATAATAACACCTTTCATATATGCAGTTTTATACTTTATATTTCTCCAAATTCTTCCATATGCATTATCTCATGCAAGCATTTAATGGCACCATGAGGAAGATGGAACCCTGGGAGCACAGTGCTAAGTGTTCATTTGCTAAACAAAAAGGCAGTGGCTCAAGTCAACTTTCTCTGTGGTAGAAAGATGTGACACTTGGCTTCACTCAAAGATTTTACAGCCTTGCAAACTGTATGGGACAGGTCTACTCTGCTCTCAGAATCAACAGACATCTTGGATAAAGTATAAGAACTATTTTTATTTCTCTTTAATCAATGAAGAAAATAAAATACAACAACTTATGTAGTCATTTAAAAAAAATCATTGACAATCGGCCATGGGCCATGAACAAACCAAGGCACAAAGACACATCAAAATGAACAGCCCAAACTTAGCTGCACTTTAATGGAGGAGCCAGACATCAAACTCATCAATCCCATATTATGTCAAGTTGTGACAAGTGCTGTGGAGATAAAGCAGATATTTTAAAGAGGTGGAAGGTGAACACACATTCTGTGTACAGTAAAATTATGTCTCTGGCATCTCCGAAGAAATGTTTTGTGCAGCAAGATGAGGTAAGTGAGGGAGTGAGCTACACCTGACCCCCTGGAATAAGAGCACCCCACCAAGAAAGGAGCAGATGAAAAAGTCCACGCCTGGTGTGTTCATAAATGTGCTTTCCTGAAGTGTGTTTTCAGTGGTAGGAAATGAATTGGGCTTGGTTTACCTACAAAGGGCTTTAGGTTCTATTTATGAGCACTTTTGTTATGAGTGATGGAGGAAGGCTTTGGAGAACTTTTACATTGCTTGGTTTATAACCTTAAAGAAATTCCAGGTCGCTTTGTAGTAAATAGGCTGCAGGGCCAAAGTAGGATTGTTAGTTGCCACAATTTCACTGTGGTTCATGATGACCCCATGCACAGCAGAGCAAAACATTGCCTGTATTCATCATCACTGGTGTGCTGCGTCCACTGGTGTGGCATCTGCATAGTTTGAGTGCCTTCCAACCTAAGGATGCATCTTCCAGCACCACATCAGACCGTGTTGTAATATGACCAGTGCAATTTTCAGAAGCGAATTGCTAGGGCTTTCTTACTAGCCTTTCTTAATTTGCAAGCTCTAATGAAACCTGCCTATCAAGAATGACCCTGCTGGTATTTGAAATACTGATGGGCTTAGCTTTCATCACCAAGAAAAGAAACTATATATTGCATTGAAAAAGTCTGCTGCAAAAGGCTTCTTTAAAGTTTTGAAAAGTAAAGATGTCACTTCGAGGAGTGCAGAGCACCTGACCCATGACTTCATTTGCATGTGAAAACTGGAGAGTAGAAAGAAAGACCAAAAAAGAATTAATGTCATTGAATTGTAATGTTGGCAAAGAACCCTGAATAAACTGTAAACTGCCAGAAGAACAAATGTCTTAGAAGTGCAGCCAGAATGTTCCTTAGAAGTGAGACTAGGGAAACTTTGCCTTGCTTACTTTAGGGCTGTTATCAGGAGGAATCCATTCTTTTTTTTTTTTTTTTCTGACATAGCCTCAGCTTTATATTTTTTTATTAATTTTAATGAAAATTTATAGAGATTTTGGATTTCCAGTCATTCATTGTTGCACTTTTCTCCCTGCCCACCCCTCCCCTCCAGCCCTTTCTTCTCTTTGGAAAGTAAAAGAAAAATTCTTTCATTGTTATACAATCCCTCCCCCCAAGTCCACTCCACTATGCGGCCTTCGCTCTATCCTCCTGTCATGACAGTAATACCTAATCATATATACCTTTTAAAAGTTTTCTCTCTCATCTGTTTCAATGCAGTATACATAATTTATCCCATCTTTCTCAGTCTCCCTCCTAACGACTATGTCAGTCCCATTTTACAACAGTGGCACTATGCAGTATTTGTCTTTTCTGTGACTGAGATTTTTCACTCAGCATAATGTCCTCCATGGTCATCCATTTTGAATAGTATTTCATTAGTTCCTTGTTTTTCAATGCAGCATACTATTCCATTGTGTGAATATACCACAGCTTCTCTATCCATTAGTTTGTTGATGGGCACTTAGGTTGTTTCCAACTCATTGTTAACAAAGTCACGATAAACATGGGTGTGCATATATCTGCCTGGGTGGTGGTTATGGGGTTTTTTGGGTATACTCTAAGTAGTGGAATTGCTGAGTCAAATGGTATTTCTATCTGCAACTTTTTGAGAGAGCACCATACTGCATTCCATAGTGGCTGCACCATTTTACACTCCCACCAATAGAGAAGAAAGTTTCCAGTTTCTCCACAACCTTGCCAGCATATGTTGTTTAATGTTCTGTTAAATTTTGCTATTCTGACTGGGGTGAGATGATATCTCATAGTTGTTCTGATTTGCATCTCTCTTGGAGCTAGGGATTTTGATCATTTCTTCATGTGGTTGTTGGCCATCTGAATGTCTTCTTTAGTGAAGTGTCTGTTCATATCCTGTGCCCATTTTTCAATTGGGTTATTTACCTTTATATCAAGTATTTTATAAATTCTAGATATAAGTCCCTTATCTGATATGTCATTCCCAAATACTTTTTCCCAGTCTGTGGCTTCCCTTTTTTACCCTGTTGGAGAAGTTGTTGGATGTGCATAGGGATTTGATTCGTAGAAGATCCCATTCATCTATTTTATCTTCTCCTGGTTGTAGAAGGAATCCATTCTTGGTGAAGGACATCAGTCTTGGTAAAGGGTCAAAGAAAAAAAAGGCCTTCAATGAGACAGATTAGCACAATGACTTCAATAGTGGGCTCAAACATCGCAATGATTTGTGAGAGTGCTGTGTGACTAGTCAGCGTTATACTCTGTTGTACACTAGATCAGCTGCTATAAGTCTGAACCAATTCAGCAGCACCTAACAACATCAATACTGTTTCCTAGTTTATGTAGGCTGCACTTTGGAGTCCCTGGCTGTCCCTCTTTCTCCTTATATCTTTCGAATTTCATTTTTTGCCCATGAGCTATGACTTTTTTTATACTTTTTAAACTGCTAGATGAAGCTTGTTAGATTGGTCCAAGTAAATAAAAGACTGTGTGAACCTGCAAACCCAGGGGTCAGTATTCTTGGTGCCTTCCATATCAGTCTTTCTAACTCTCATCATCTGTTTCTCAAACCTGTTGGAAAACCTGTTTACTCCTCTCACCCAGCTGTGATTTGAGATCCTGAAAAGAACCAAGATCTTGTGACTTGGCAGGGAAATCACCTACCATGTGGACCTGCTGTGTTTCAGGAAAAACAAAATGTTAAGAGGGCAGTTTGGCTTGAGCTTAATCGAGAGGTAAATCAGTAACTTTACACGGAGATACTCTCTCCATTGTGTTTTCAGGAAAATGAAGTGACTCACTGGAGCAAAGAATGTGCTTTCTGGTGTCACATCAATAATAAAGGATAATGCTTTGAATTAGGTGAGAAAGAGTGAGAGTAACAGAAACCCTTGGCTGGCCACTTTGTTGTTTCTCTGGCCTTCCCCTTCATGTCCCTAACACATGGGCTTGGAAAAGAAGGTTCTTCTCCAGCCTGGTTTTCCCCCAACATGACCGTACAGTGGAACAGCAAGCTATGTTAGACATGGAAATTAATGCAGAACAACAAATCCAAGATTAGTATTTCGATGAAGACTTCTGTGGGAGCCTCCAATCTGACCCAAACATGTTTTCTTGCCCTGTTGTGTAATTAGTAAATGAAAGCCAAATGCAAAAACAAATAAGGACATACCACAAATCTGCCACACTTGAATGTTTCCCAGCTAATTCCCATCTTTCTAACTTGGTTATATCAGCTGTGGTCATCACCTATGAATGGAAAAACAAAGAAAGAAAAGCATATTTGTCACCAAATTTGCTCTGTCTTGTAGGGACACTGACTGGCAGAGTGGCACTCTTTGTGTGCTATAGTTTCCAGTGGCCATAACTAGTACCATCCTAGGACTCGTCTATGAATAGAAGACCCCAACACTTTGATGAACTGGAGTCAGTTGTGGGCTTATAAATAAAATTGCCCAAGAAATGTCATTGTTCAGGTAGGATTCCTTGGTTAACTCAGAAGTTATGTGCAGTAAAAGAATAATATTAAAAAACCCAAAAACTTAAGAACAAAAGGAAGGACTGCAATGTTAGGAGAACTCTGTGCTTTCTTCCTCTTTAAGGTTTTGGCACCTTGTTTCATTCTTTCATTGAAACGTTTGGTCCTGGGGAGATTTGAAGAACTGACAAAGTACTACTGCCTTTTCCAACAGACATTTGGAAGCAAATACAGCTAAACACACTAGTATAGCTATTATTCAAGAGATAACAGGAGGGATTGTTACTTCAGGAAAAGGAAAGGAAGTTCAACACTGGGAACAGTCCTGGAAGTTGTACTGTTGCAGGGCTACAGGGAATCCGCAGGAGAAAGATGAGCAATCTCCTGTGTGATTAACTGCCTCTATAAACCCACTGGAGGGTCATCTATGAGTCAGTTTTGACTCCACAGTATACAACAACATGGGGATCTAGGTTTTGGCCATTAGAGGAAAGGAAGGGTCTTTCTTGCATGTACGTGTTCACTTCTCAGTGTAAGAAGACACCGTGGGCCCTGTGGTGACATTCTTCTCTCTTGGTTATAGGACTCCTGAGCATAAACTTGGGTGTAGTTCACCACTCTTCCTCCTTTAGGACATCTTGGTTTGTCACTACAAAGTCACTAATGGCTCTGGTGTCCTCCCTGGTCCTTCTCCTGAACCAGTGGCGTGAGCCTCATCAGAGCAGTTCCATTAGCTCCGGGTGGGTTGTTCACGAATCTGACCTACCTGGCACTGCTGCAGACACCTGAGATGTGTCAGGAAATAGAACCAAGATCCCTGCCCTAGTGAGGCAAGCTTTCTGAGGGTCTCTGCCACAACACTCCTATGTTTTCCTTTTCTAGTTACCCCATGTGAATATTGTGGGGTGAAGAGGGGGCCATGTGTAGATGCTGCAGGTTGGAAATCCAGCTGTCTTCCTCTCCCTGTGGTGAGATTGACCTGAACTAAACCCACTCATGCGAGGTTGGAAAGCATCATGAGAAAGGACTCTCGCCGTGTCCTGTGTTTGGCACACTTGCTCTGTGTGGGAATAATAATGGGTCATCTGATGCAGTGTAATTTGATAGGTGTGTGAGACCCAAGTAATTCTGGGAACTGAAGCAAGGAATTGGGCTGTCAGTTACTTTTAACTTTAAAGACTTGAACGTTTAGTTCATCCAAATAGTTTCACTGTCATGGTCAAAAAGTCCACTGTGGAGAAAGGCAGGATTTAGTGTTTTTTGAAGCTGCCACCCAATGAGACAAACTATTGCTCAATATAGTTCAGTTTTAAATTATTCAAGGACTAATTTTCTATCTTGTGAAGTTTTCATGCTGTCTCACTTAATCTCTCTGACTCCACATCACTCTTTTTCTCTGCGTCTTCTCTCTCTTTGCAACTCTCCTTCCACATTTCTTTCTCCCTCTATAGAGCTTTTAATGTGAAATAGTATCATTTGTTTACAAGGTAAGGGTGTTATGGTTTGAATAACACTCCACATATTTGCTTCTCCAAATATGTGTTGGAATCTTCACTCCTACACCTGTGTTGCTGCTGTTATGTGCTGTCAAGTTGAATAGGACTCATAGTGACCCTATGAACAATGGTTCTGACCTTGCCCTATCCTATGCCAGCCTCACCGTTTCTGACACACTTGACTCCATTGCCATAGTCATTGTCAGTCTGTCTCATCTAAGGTCTTCCTCTCTTGAACTAACCCTCTGTACTTCCAAGCATGATATCTCTCTTCAAGGACTAGCACCTCCTGACAGTCAGCATGCCCAAAGTATGTGAGGCAGAGTTTCAAAATCCTTGCCTCCAAGGAGAACTTCATTTCACTCTCTCTAGAATAGATGTGTTTGTTCTCTTGGCAGTCCATGGTATGTTCAATGCTCTTCTTCCATACCACAGCTCAAAGACATTGATTCTTCTTCTGTCATCCTCATCCATCGCCTAATACTCAGATGCATACAAACAATAAAGAAGGCCATGACCTGGATCAGGTGCACCTTAATCACTAGACTGATATTGTTGCTCTTCAGAATTCTAGAGAAGTCCTTGACAGCAGATTTTTCCCAGTGCAATTAGTCTTTCGATTTCCTGACTGCTGGTGCCACGAGTGTTGATTGTAGATCAGAGCAAGATGAAACTGTTAACAACTTCAATCTTTTCTCTGTCTTTCATGATGCTGCCTACTGGTCTGGTGATGAGGATTTTTGGTTTTTTTATATTGAAATGTAATCCATATTGAAGGTTGCAGTCATTGATATCCTGCAGCAAAAGCTTCAAATTCTCTTCAGTTTTAGAGAACAAGGTTGTGTCATATGCTTAATGCAAGTTGTTAATGAGTCTTCCTTCAATTCTGATACTATATTCTTTTTCATAGAGTCCAGCCTCCCAAATAATGTCTTCAACATGTAGATTGAAACTTTATGGAGAAAAGAGACATCTCTGACACACTCCATTCTTGATTTTGAACCCTGCAATGTCTCTTGCTCTGTTCAGACTACAGCTTCTTGGTCTAGGTATAGGTTTTGCATAAGCACAACTAGGTGTTCTGGGATTGACATCTTGTCAATACTAGCCACAATTTGTTGTGATCCACACAGTTAAATGTCTTTGCAAACAAACAAACAAACAAACAAACAAACAAAAAATCCTTCTGATATTGTTTTCAGACAAGAGCCATCTGACATCAGTGATGACATCTCTGGTGCCATGGCCTCTTCTAAACTCAGCTTATATTTCTGCCTTCTGTTCTTTGTCCATGCACCCTTAAGTGAGAACCTATTTAGAAATAGAGCTCCTTTGTTGTGTTAATGAGACACGTTAACATAAAACAAAACCCCAAGCCAAAAAACCCACACTGACACTGAGTCCATTGTGCTCTTGGTAATGATCCTGTAGGACTTCTGAGGCTGTAAATCTTTGCAGGTGGAGATTGCCACATCTTTCTTTCATGGAGCACCTGGTGGACTTGCACAGCTGGCCTTTTGCTTAGAGGCCCAATGAGTTACACACTATTTCACCAGAGCTCCTTCTGTAAATGTAGGATATGCCCTCATCTTAATCACTTCTAGGTTGTAAAATAATTAGATATGAGCATATATTGAGAAAGATATACACAAATCAAGGATCACCAGGAACCAAAGAGTACACAGAGTGGCCAAAAAGGAAGGAATCAACACAGTTGAGGCCCTGACTTAGACTTTTCACTTCCATAACTGTGAAACAATAGAATTCAGTTCCTTAAAATCACCTACTTGTGGTACTGGTGCTATAGCAACACTGGGAAGCTATTATAGGTGAATAGAAAGGAAAACCATCCCCAGTGAGCTGATGGAGCTCACTTGCCTTTCTCACGTCCTTGTGGACAGAGGCCACTAACTGCATCTTCCAGATGCTCACCAAAAGGGTAAGCACTGGCAAATCCATACTAAACAGCCAGTTTACACTAAGTGTAGTGTATGATAAATTGTCATCTGTTGCTTCAGGTTCTATGACTAGCCTGAGATGCTGCAAGAGACTGAAGTGCTGAATAATTTGGTCCAGTTACAATGAGACTCTACTGTGTCTTTTTTGGTTAATTTAGGGAGTTACCTTTTTGGTTGTGTGGGGGTTTTTTTGCTTGCTTGTGTTCTTTTTTAGAGTGGAAGTTGTGATTTTTTTTTCTCTTCTCTTCCTTCTTATCTCTTTTAACCCTCCAAGAATGATTCTGTGTATAAATCTTTCCTTAGGTTTTTTTT
>NW_006399821.1:15077989-15101865 GCF_000299155.1 Elephantulus edwardii
ATTGAGCTTCAATCTTCACTGAGGGCCCGTCATCAACTGTTTAAGTGTTCAATTATCAATAAGCTGAAGTTAGTGGAAGGCCATAATGGCCCTGCTTTAAGTGGTTCGCTACTACCGCAGCTCACCACACTGTCTCTGCCTCTGCTGCCATCTTGGATTTCTCCTTAGTTTTTTATGTTTGTGTCTTTTTGTGACCGACATGCCACTCAGCGTAATGTGTTCTCATTTCACCCATATTGTACAGTACTTTACAAATCCTTTGCTATTTTTAGTGCTGTGTAGTACTCCATTGAGCTCTGTTAGCTGCACTATAATCTCAAAGACATGCATTTTGAGGCCACCAGCTGCTCTGTGGGAGAAGGAGGGGCAATATCCTCTTGTGTGATTAACTGCCTCTGAAAACTCGTGGACAGGTCAGCTATGCGTCAGTTTCAACTCTATGATACTTAACAACAACAGTATTCCATTATGTGAACGTGCCACAGTTTCTTCAGCCATTCATCTGTTGATGGGTAATTGGGTTGTTTCCAACTCTTTGCTGTTATAAATAGTTCTGCAATAAGTATCAATATGAATATGTCAGTTTGAGTTGTAGCTTTTATTTCTTTGGAATATACACTTAGTCATGAGATTGTTCGATCAAATGGTATTTCTATTCTCTACATGTCTATGGAAGTGTCGGTTCTGCTGCATTTTGATTTCTCCTCTTCAGCCTGTTGATGTTGTGTTTCTTCAGGCAAACTAAACCGTGACTTCTGAAGAAGCAAACACTTAGAAGTTCTATGATAAGAATTCCACCTTTTGTTCATTTTTAGTTTCATAACTCTCCAGAGTTAAACCTTTGAGGTATTTCTTTTTTCTTTTTACTATCTGTTTACCAAAACCAATTGCATGAAGCTGATGTCAACTCATGACTCCTATAGTATCACTAGAACTGTGTTCCGTAGGGTTTTCGATTATTGATTTTGAGGAGTAGATCACAAACTCTTTCTTCCGAGGCATATTTGGATGAACTTGAACCTTCAAACTTGTTTAGCAGTCAACTGTGAAGT
Source organism: Elephantulus edwardii (assembly GCF_000299155.1). NCBI lineage: Eukaryota > Metazoa > Chordata > Mammalia > Macroscelidea > Macroscelididae > Elephantulus > Elephantulus edwardii. The sequence continues at coordinate 15,079,042 of NW_006399821.1, forward strand.
CTATACCAAATTTTCTTGTTCTTCTCTGTAACTTCTCTACTTAATAACAATAAAAGTAACAATAACTATCTATCTATCTATCTATCTATCTATCTATCTATCTATCTATCTATACCCAGCAAGTGCTCATTGGAAGCCTGCTTTGTTGCTTTGTGGCAGATACTAAGCTAGACTCATTCACTCACTCATTTGTTTCCCAGCTCACTCCTGGCTTGGCCCTGGATAAGACAGTGCTCAGCGAAGTGTTCTTGAATTCACAGGGTAGGCTGTGACTGAGGTCTGACTGAAGATCGGCAGCCTCTTGGTCTTTAACTCTGTATCTGAGAAGGAGAGACAGAGAGGAGGAGAAACAGCTAATGAAAGAGGAAGAAACATGGAGCTTGTCAATAGTCTGTTTGTGTGTTTTGTTTTTTTTTTAATTGAATAGACTGGTTTAAAAAGCCTTGCCTTTTTCTTGAGCATATTGACCTTTTGAAAGGGCTTATGTGTCATTAATGTAATCTAAACAGATTAACTCTGTTCTTTTATTTAAAAAAATTTGTCATACTTGGAGTTCACATCTGGAACACAGAATGCAAAGTGGGATACAAATTGTTATGTGCAGCCAGTAGTGCTTCAGCTTTATAAAACAGAGTGAGCAGATGTGTTGAGGAAATCAGTTGACTTGCAGTTACTCTGACTCACGGTGACACCATTTGTGTCAAAGCAAACCTGTGTTCCACAGGGTTTACAATGACTGATGCTTTAGACGATCAAGCTTTCCTTCTAAAGCACCTGTGAGTGGACTCCCAACTTCCAATAATATGTGCTCTGTTGACCTATTAGGGTTGTTCTGAGAATCAGGTGTGACATGGGACATGAAAATGCTTTGGAAACTATTGAAGCAATCAGCAGATTTTACACAATTTTTAGAGTTGAGCAGAATATGTCCCAAGCAGAAATTTCTAAAACAGAAAAGATAAAATAAAGACTTCAGATTCTGGAAGTAACAGACTAGGTCAATACTAGGGTCTTCCTGCTAAAACATGGTGAGATCCAGGATAAATGAAAGCAAATATGGCTATAAAGCATGACTGCCAGGAACTCAGGATTCTTTGAGGACTACACTGAGTGTGTTTCTGTGAGCAAACAAGCGTAGCAGCTGGAGTTTGTGTGAGGACAAATGTTGATAGCGTTGCTGATCTTGAGCTCATTGTTGGAGTCCCAGGTGAGAGAGTGAGCTGTTAAGGTGATAGCGTGAGAGGTTTCTACATTAAACAGAATGTGGAGGGTGGGACCCTCAAAAGGAGATGAAGTGGTTCCACGTTATTATCAAGACATATAAGAATTCTAAATTTGTGACTGCATTACTAGGTGTTAGGAAGATTTATTTGTAAAATTGGGAGGATTGTGCATATTTTATTTAATACTTCAGTAGCAGTAGCCTGATTCACAATATTTAAAGATTTGGACATTTAAGTCTCTATACCTTTGCTCCAGGCCCTGTAATTATTGAGTTGCTCTACCTAGTTCTAGTTATTCCATTAAATCAAGCCTGTAAATTGTGTGGAGTCCCTGGTTGGTACAAACAGATCATGCATTCAGCTGTTAATGGAGAGCCTAGAGGTTGAAGCCTAGCCAGTAATGCCTTGGAAGAAAGGATTGGATATCTACCTCTGACCATCCAGCCACTGAAGACTCTAAGGAGCATAGGTCTACTTGGGCATGTGGGGCTATGGGAAGTCAGGGTCAACCAAATAGTACCAAGAAGATTATATAATAAAATTATTTTTTATCTTTAATAGCTTTTGGCCAGATTTACCTTTAAATAAGTGTGACATAAGGGGCAACTAAGAGGATTTGCAGACTTCTCATTGTAGTGTTGCCAATTTTCACTTCAGGTGTTTTGCCAATTACTATATGGCATGTAGAATGATTCTATCTTCCTAGGGAATTGGATTATGATCATTGCACTGCTGTCTTTTTACCTAAGAACGTCAATTAATGTCTCAACCATAAAACCCCTGTAGAGCCATGAAAACCTTTCTCTGTACACATGGAGTCACCAAGAGTCAGCAATATTGTTTCGCACTCAAGTAAAAGTATTTTCTCTCCTCCACAGTCAATAAATGAATGTTAAAAGACATCACTTAAAAAGTTATAAAAGTTGGAGAGCTCTGATGGCCTAGTGGCAAGAAGCTGCACTTCAATTCCAGAGATATGCGGTTCGAATCCACTAGATGCTCTGCCGGAGAAGGAGGGGCAATCTCCTCCTGTGCCAGTCAGATCCAATTTGACGGTACACACAGAGAAAATAATAAATTTTTTTTAAACAGTTATGGAATTCATAGTACTGGGAAAGGCAGAGGGTCAATAAAAGAGAAGAAGAGTCACATAGAGATGGATTGATACAGTGACTGCAAAAATGGTCTTGAGTATGGTAGAGCTCCTGATGGTAGCACAGAATTGGACAAGGTTTCAATGTTCATAGGGTCACTATGTTGTATTCTTTGGACTCATAGTTCCTGTTCAGAGAACCTCTTAGATACAGGAAAGAGGGAAGCTGGAGATAATGCAAGAGAAATGCTGGCCAACTAGCAGAGCCTAGAGGCAGAGAAACAACAGAAACAAAATGATCTGTGGGAATCAGAAGAGCACCATGAGGTGGCTGCGGTGGGCTTCTGACTCAGTCCCAGGAAGCCAGTGAGAGCTGGCTTTGGGGTAAGAGGATTTTGGCAGAGTGAGCTGCTTCCAAGAACTTGGTAATGGAGCTTAAGAGTTCTGACACTTGCCTGGACACCTGGCAAGGGAAGGTTAGCTGTAGCCACAGCCTGTGGCTGACCCCCTGCCTGTGGGCACGTCTAAGGAGAAGCTGAGAGCTGCTGTAGTTGGAAGTTGTCCTGATTGAAGAACTGTATTTTGTCTCCTGAGTTGCCACATCCAAGTTGATCCTGATTCAAAGTTGTAGCCTGTTACTTGCTAAGAAATGGAATCTTGAGCGTAGTCTGTAAGTTTATGAGACTGTTATAGTGAATCACACAAAAGCAGCAACATATTTTATTGAGCTGTAGGGTCTCCTTTACCAACTCAGAATATCCTATCTAGTTTTCCCATCTAGTTCAGAAGATAACTAAGCTCAGTAGGCATGAAGTAGAGAGGACTATGGGAAAGATGACTGGTACTAAAAATGTGAAAAAGTTGGAGAGTGGAGGTATATCTGATTGCCAGCTTACAAGAGTTGGTATTTTCCTGACCTTGATTCTCATTCCTTAAATGCATTGGTCTCTTGGTTTTAAAACTTTCTGTTTAAAACTCTATTAAGATTCTAAGTTGGCAAGATTCAACTTGTACCCACCTGTGATAAAGCAGCAGCCTTTCAGTTCATTCACAAGTTCTCCTTTACTAACGTAGGTCATCCTAACATGTTTGACAAGTTTAGAAAAAGATGGTTATGCTCAACCAAGACTGTAGACAGTCTTGGGTCAGAGGCAATTCCTCTTCTTCTTTCTCTTAAATTATCTTTTGTAATATTAGAAAACATTCTTTACATAATTCACAAGGATTATGATTGATCTCTCTACAGAAGCTTCAGGGTTGGTTTAGATGTAGTTGGAGTGTGGCGTGTTTAATATTCTGTGATTTTTCATGTAAGTAAACAGTGGATCCTTATTAAAAGAGTACCTGCTTATTTTTAATTTCCATTTATTTCAAATCATTACATTGAGAAACCAGGATACTTTATTAAACTACGAGACATAGACGATCATTTAGTATTTTAAAAGCAATTTAAAGTTGGTGAAGGTATGGAGAAAATGAAGCTGTCCATTTCAGATGGGAAAGCAAAATTGTATACTCACTGTGAAAAACAGGCTGATAAGTAGCATGGAATTTCTGTATGACTCAGCAATCTTACTGCTCAAGATATACCCTAAAGAACTGAAATTATTAGATACTTATACACTATATGTTGTTCATTGTAGCATTATTGGAAATAACCCAAAAGTGGAAATAACCCAAATATACATCAACAAATGAATGGATAAGGGAAACATGATCTATTCACAAAATGGAACATTATTCAGCTTTAAAGAGAAATGAACTCTGATAATATCCTATAATGGAGATGAATCTTCAATAAATTATTCTAAGTTAAATAAGCCATAAGGACCAATATTTTGCTTCTATGAAATATCTAGAATAAGCAAACAGATAAAGACAACTAGTGGCTGGAAAAAAGAAGAAAATAAGACATTATTTACAAGGGAGCTCAGGTGGCCTAGTGGCAAGAAGCTGCGCTGCAATCCTGAAGGCACATGGTTCAAATCCACCAGATGCTGTGCTGGAGAAGGAGGGGCAGTCTCTTCCTGTCCCAGTTGGATCCAACTAGATGGCCCACAAGAAAAAAAAAAAAGAAGTTATTTATAAGGGGTAAGATATAGAGGTTTCTTTAAGGTAATGGCAACTAGAAATTAATGATTGTACAACATGTTGTTGTTGTTGTTAGGTGCCATTGAATCATCTACAACTGATTGCAACTATATAAGCAATAGATCTGAATCATGCCGTATCCTGCACCATCCTCACAATCTCTGATACGGTTGAGCCTATGATTACATTCACTGCATCAAGCCCTCTTGTTGAGGGTCCTCCTCTCTTTCCTGACCCTCAACCATCCCAGCATGATCTCTTTTTCACTTTTTCCCTTCTTACAACATGCCCAAAATAGATGAAACAAAGTTTCACTATCTTTGCCTCTAAGGAGAACGTTGGTTGTACTTACTCCAAGGCAAATGTGTTTGTTCTTTTGACAATTCATGAGATATTTCTTATTTTTCTCTAACACCACAATTCAAAGGCATGGATTCTTCTGTAATATTGTCCCACTTTCAGATACATAGGAAGTAGTTGAAAAGACCCTGACTTGGATCAAATAAACCTTAGTATTTAAACTGATACTATTACTTTTTAGCATTTTTAGAAGTCATTTTCCTTTTAACAACCAATTTTCCCAATGAAACACATATTTTTGATTTCTTGATTGATATTACCATACGTGTTCATTATGGAGCCAAGTAAAATGAAATAGTGGACAACTTTTATTTTTTTCTCTCTATCACTGCATTGTCTGTTGGGCCCAAGAGTGAGGATTTTTGTTTCCTTGCGATGGATTGATACAGTAACTAGGGCAATGGGGTTTTGTGTGTCAGAATTAGTGAGACTGGCTCAGGACAGGGAAGGGTTCAGAGCTGCTGTACATAGGGTTGCTATGGGTTGCAGGCAACTCGAAGGCACATAATAACAGCAACATTGTAAACGGTATTGCTTTCTTGGTTTTCTTCTCTAGGTTCTCTTTATTACTGTATAGGAACCCCATGAATTTTTGGTTATTGATCTTGTATGCTGCCACTCTACTAAATTAGTCTACTAGCTCTAACAGGTTTTTTGTTGAGGTCTTGGGCTTTTCTGTGTATACTATCATATTGTCTGCGTATAGTGACAGTTTAAATATCTCTTTGCTGATCGGGATGCCTTTTCCCCTCTCCTTCTCTTGCTGTGTTGCCCTAGCAAGTACTCCCAGTACAGTATTGAATAGAAGTGGTGACAGTAGGCATCTTTGTCTGGTCCCTATTCAAAAAGAAAATGCTTTTAGTCATTCTCCATTGAGAATGACATTGGCTCTTGGTGTTGCATATATACTTTCTTTCCTTCTTTCTCTCTCTCTCTCTTTATTTATTATTTACAAAATCAAATACATTCTTTTCACATTGGATTCTTCCAATTTCCCTCACCCTCCACCCATCAAATTGTACAACCCCATGTTTAATCCCCCCATTCTTCTGCACATCCTCATCCCTCTGGTTCCACCCAGACCCCTAGATCTTTATGCTTATTATATAATGGTTTGATACATTATTTGTCTTTGTGGGACTGAGTTAGTTCACTCAGTTTAATCCTCTCCAGTCCCTCCCAAGTTAGGTAATAATTTACAAAATCATTACTCCTACATGCTGCATAGTATTCCATTATGTGAATGTGCCATAATTTCTCAATCCATTTGTTTGTGATTGGACATCTGGGCTGTTTCCACGTTCTTGTGATGGCGAATATACAAGTCTCTATTTGTGCCTCAGTTCTCATTTTCTCAGGATATATTCCAAGTAGTGGAATAGCTGGGTCATATGAGATTTCTATGTTCAGCTTTTCAAGGAAGTGCCAAACAGCCTTCCAGAATGGTTGCACCATTTTTTAACCCCACCAACAATGTATACATTTTTTTTTTACTATGCTGAAGAAATTTCCTTCCATTCCAATTTTGCTGAGTATCTTAATTAGACCAGGTTTTAGATTTTGTCAAATGACTTTTTTACATCAATTGCTAGGACCATATGGTTATTATTTGCTTTATTAATGTGGTTTATTTTGTTGATTGTTTTTCTTATGTTGAACCATCCTTGCATACCTTTTATGAATCTCTCTTTGTCACAATGAATTATTCTTTTTTATGTGCTTTTGGATTCTACTGGCTAGGATTTTGTTAAGGACTTTCGCATCTATGTTTATGAAAGATATTGGTCTATAGTTTTCTTTTTTGGTAATATTGTTGCCTAGTTTTGGTACTAGGGTTATATTTGCTTCTTAGAACATCTCTGGGAGTGTTCCTTCTTTTTCTATTTTTAAAACAACTTAAGTAGAATTGGTGATAAGTCTTCTTTTAATGTTTGGTAGAATTCAGCTGTGAAGCCATCTGGTGCAAGACTTTTTTGTGGAGAAGTCTTCTTATGACTTGCTCAATTTCTTCTTTTGTGATGAGTCTGTTTAAGTGTTCTACAGCTGACCATGTCAATCTGGGTAGGTAATGAGTTTCAAGGAGTTTGACCATTTTCTCTAATTTTTCAAATTTATCAAAGTGTAGCTTTTCATAATATTCTGATATTATACATTTAATTTTCTCTAGTTCTGTTTTGATGTCACTTCTAACATTCCTTAATCAATTTATTTGTGTCTTCTCCTTTTTTTTTATTTGTTGTTTGTGAATGGTTTGTCCATTTTATTGACCCTTTTGAAAAACAAGTTACTGCTCTTATTGATAGTTTCAATTGTTTTTCTGTTCCCTATTTCATTAATTTCCACTCTTGTCCTTATAATTTCCTTTCTTTTAGAGGCCATTGGGTTAGATTATTATTCTTTTTCTATTTGAAGAAGATGTTGAGCTATATCTTTAAGTTTGCTTCTTTCTTGATTTTTTATGTGTTTGTGTATTGCTATGAGTTGTCCCCTAAGGACTACCTTAGCTACATTCCAGAGGTTTTGATATGTTATATTTTCATTATCATTTGTTTCAAGGAACTTGTTTATTTCATTCCTTATTTCTTCTATAACACAGTCGAATTCTAGCAGGGTGTCATTTAGCTTCCATGTTGGTGGCTTTACAAGCTTTATCCTCTTGTGGTCAATTTCTAGTTTAATGGCATTGTGGTCTGAGAAGATACTTTGTATTAATCCAGTGCTTTTTAATTTATTGAGGCTTGCCGTGTGCCCTAATATGTGATCAATTCTGTAGAATGTACCATGTACACTTGAGAAGAAAGGTAAATTAACTATTAGTTGGGTGCAATGCTCAGAATACATCCCCAAGGTTGAGTTGGCTGACTGTGTATAGTTTTGGTCTTCTGCGTCTTTGTTAAGTTTCTTTTGAGTTGACCTATTCTTTAGTGAGAGTGATGTGTTAAAGTCTCCTACCACATTTTGGTGCTGTATATTTCTTTCTTCAATTCTGTTAACAGTTATTTTATGTATTTAGCAGGTCTATCATTTAGAGCATAGATGTTGACCAATGTTATGTATTCTTGATCTACTGTGTCTTTAATCATTATATAGTGACCTTCTTAATCTTTTATGGTGACTTTAGTTCTGAAGTCTATTTTATCAGAGATTAGTATTGCCATTCCTGCTTTTTTGTGGATGCCATTTGCTTGGTATAATTTTTCTCCAGCCTTTGATTTTGAGTCTTTCTCTTCATTTATAAGATATGTCTCTTGTAGACAACATACTGATGAGCTTTGTTTTTTTTTTAATCTAGTGTACTACTCTTTTTCTCTTGATTGGTACATGTAGTCCATTCAAATTAAGTGTGATTATTGACAGGTCAGGTTTTATTGTTGCCATTTTGCTATGTTTCTTTTTGTTGTTATTGTTTCTTGTTACTATGGTCTATGCACTTTCCATTGATTTCTCTGTGTGAAGGATTTCCCTTAAAGTTCTTATATATTTGGTTTTGTTTTTACAAATTCCTTAAGTTCTTATTTTTCTGCAAAGAATGTTATTTCACCTTCATATTTGATGGAGAGCTTTGCCAGGTGCAGGGTCCAAGTTTGGCAATTGTTTTCTTTCAAATTTCTGTATATGCCATCCCATTTTCTTTCTGCTCATATGGTTTCCGCTGAAAAATCCAAACCCAATTAGTTGCTTTTCCTTTGTAGATAACTCTGTTTTTCTCATTCTGCTCTCAGTATTCTATTTTTATCTTTTATTTTGGAGAATTTTATTATGATATGTCTTGATGTTTTCCTTTTTTGGGTCTAGACTATTTGGTGTTCACTGAGCTTCCTGAATGTGGATTTCCTTATTCTTCATAATACATAGGAAGTTTCCTTCTAGTACCTCTTCCACCAGTTTCTCAGTGATTTCCCTATCCATCTCAGATTTTGAAATTCCAGTCATGTGTATGTTATTCCTTTTGATGTCATCCCACCTGATTCTAATATTTTCCTTATGTTTCATCTCTGATTTTTCTTCTCGTATGTTTCCAATGAGGTTCTTGTCTTTCAGCTCATGGACTCTCTGCTCTGTCTGTTCTACTTTTTTGTCTTACAAGCCTGTTTGACACTTCTGCCATTTCAGTCTTAATGTTCTGGACTGCATTTTAATGCTTTTCTGTTATTTCTAGTACAGTGTTAGCAGTGCTTTTTCTATCTTGTGATGCTTTTTTAAGTACTTGTACCTCTCTATCTATAGTTTCAATTCTTCCTTCCATTTTTTGCATTTTCTTCCATATTTGTTCAAGTTCCTCCTCAATATATTCCTTCTGGCTCTGTGTCTCCAGAGCGTTTGCTTTCTTAATGGTTTCCATTGTTTCTTCCATCATTGGCACCTTCTTCTGCAGCTGTTCAAATAACTCTTCATTAATATATTTTTTTCTGTTTCTCTTCCTCTAGTTATCCCCTTTATTTGTAACTTCCATTGTTTTTTTCATCATTTGCATTTTCATTCAAACATGTCTGCTTTCTTGACTCTGGGGTATTCATGAGGTCTAACCTGAAGACACATTTGTCTTATAGTTCAGCTTCTCAAATGATTTGCTTAGCATACAAGTTGCAAGGATGTGGAGAAAGAACACAATCTCAGTGCACAGCATTCATAATTTTAAACAATGGTCTTTTCTCTTGTTCATTGTGTGTGTATAGATTTCACATGAGCATAATTAAGTGTTCTAGGATTCCTATTATTTTCAATGTTACCCATAATTTGCTATGAACCACACAATAGAATGCCTTTGTATAATCAATAAAACACAAACATCTTTCATGTGTTCTCTGATTTCAGCCAAGGTTATCATCTAACATCCACAATTATAGTTTCCTGCCTATGTACTGTTTCAGCCATTTTTAAATTATCTTCAGCAAGATTTTAATTGCATGTGATATGATATTATTTGCTAATTTCCACGTTCTGATGAATCACACTTTTTTTTTAATGAGAACAAATTGGATCTCTTCCAGTCAGTAGACGAGCGAGCACATCCAGGGCTGTTTGTTCTAATATGTCAGTTTGTATTCTTTCAATTCCTGGGCCTTATTTTTTTGCAATGCCTTCAATGCAGCTTGAACTTCTTTCATTACCACCGATTCTTGATAATATACTACTTCTGAAATGTTTCCATGTCAATCAATTCCTTTCTATTAACTATATAGTCCTTCTATCTTCTTTTGATTCTTTGTGTATCATTTAAGATTTTGCCCATAGAATCTGTCAGTATTGCAACTTGAGACTTGAGTTTGTTTTTCCATTCTTTCAGTTTGAGATAATTCAAGTGTGCTCTTCCTTTTGGTTTTCTGTGTTGTTGTTGTTGTTACATGCTGTCAAGTCACCTGTAACTCTTAACAACCTATGTACAACATTTCTGAAGCTTTCCTGTCCTGAGCTAGTCTCACTGATTCTGACACACTCACCCCCATTGCCCACTTTGATCTTTTCTTTTTTTCTCTCTTTTTGTAAGAACCTTTTGCTTTCTTCATCTGGTCTTCAGTTATTACTATTCAATGTGTCTAATCTACTTGAGCTTCTTTTAAAAAAAATTGGGTGGAATAGAGTCAAAGTCATATTTTGGTTATCATGGACTTGTTTTCATTTTATTTTCCTTCAACTGAAACTTGCCCATGAGTAATCTGTTCCACAGACAGTCCTTTGCCTCATTGTTGTTCTTTAAATTCATATACATTGTGGGGATTTAAAAAAATATTTTGTTTTATATTGGTTTGCATAAAAAATTCTTGTACATTGCCTTTCAGTCATATACATTGTGTTCCACATATTATTTCGCTCACTTTGTCTATGGAGCTTCTTTATCAATTCTTTTCACAGATGCTGTCCATCAGATGAGGTTAATGTGTGTAGTCACTGTTTATACTATTTAAAAAACTTACTAGCAATGACTAAGTTGCTGATTGTACAAAATTATGTTATTTCATGTCCAGGCTAATTTTTGTCACCATCTCTTTATTTTCCAATTACCAGTCCTTTTTTGTTTCCAACTTTTACATTCCAGATACCAGTTATTATTAATGCCTGTTTATTACATGTTCAACTAATTCCAGACTACAAAAGCCAGCAAAATCCTTCAATTTCTTCATTTTTTAACTTTAGTTGTCAGTGCATATATTTGAATAATAGTTGTATTAACTGGTATTCCTTGTATATTTATCGATAATATCCTATCATTCAAAGCATTGCACTTCAGGATAGATCTTCAGATGTTCTTTTTGATGATGAATGCAACACCTTTCTTCTTAAATGCATGGTGTAGTGTATGTAGTTAGTGTTACTTTATGACAAACTTAAGAATTATTAAAATAGGAATTGATCTGTTATACATTTTTGCCACAAAAAAAGTTCAGAAATAAAATAAAAAAATATATGAGCAGCAATGGTATCTAATTACTTCAAACTTATTTTAACATTCAATTTTACCTTGTGTCTTGCATCTCTTAGTCACTAGCCTTTTAAGAAAATCTTCTGTTTATTTAGATAAGTAATACACTTGAAAATCATTCTTTGTAGGTATACTCTTATTTTCTGATAGAATAATCACTCTTTCGCTCATTACCTTTGAGCTGGAACTGACTCACAGCTGATCCCCTAGAGAGTTTTCAGAGGCTGTAAATAGCACAAAAGGAGACTGCCCATCTTTCTTCCACAGCACAGCTGGTAGATTCAAACCACTACCTTTGGGCTTGTTGTGCAACTCCCTATCCCATAGACTACCAGAGCTCCCTGATATAATAACACAGACTTAAGTTTCTTTCTTAAGTCCCAGTTAAGACATTCTGTTCATTATTGATTTGATGTTGAAAGAAGTATAGAAGAGTCTTAATTTACTCCTTATGCTGTCCTCTTTATGTGTTTTGATTGAATATGTTAAATTTTTTCTTAGTTATTAACAAATGTATATTGTCTAATGTATACTGACTTTTATTAATCTAAAACTATAGCAAATCTTTGCAGCTGGTGGAAGTTGTGACTATTTGATATTAGTAAAATTCTACCAAGGCTGTGGCTTTTCATTTTGTATTTCCCCCTTGTCATGTTTGCATTCATTTAGGAAACTGAGACTATTACTGCATGTTAGCTAACATCAGTTTTGAGTTGATGACAACCTTATAATACAGAGTATAGCTTCCCAATTAGGAATGGGAACAGGCTGTAAATCATAATAGAAACTATCCCATCTTTCTCCCACAGAGTTGCTGTGGTTTAAAACTGCTAACCTTTTTATTAACAGCTCAATAGTGAAACCATTCCATCACTTTAGCTCCTCAAGTTAACTGAGGCTTACTTCTTATTTCCACAGTATAACATGTAGAGTTGCAAAGCTTGAGCTTCTTCCTAAGTGAAAGTAATGCTAATTCCTGAACCTAAGCATAAAACTGATTCTAAAATGATTTTTTAACTTAAAAATGGTTCTATTAATCCTTACTACCAGAGTTAATCTATAGGTGTTCAACATTGATCCTGAAGTTCCTATATAATTGTTATAAAACAAAATATCTTTGAATACTTAAATTAAAAACAAGGATGATCTATACACTTTCACTCAAACTAAAAAGGGAAAAGTCAGTTGGAATACAGAGATAGCATGGAGAGCTCAAAGTGGAAACAGGACAGTTACGTTTCTAAATTGTGATGCTGATTGTACGAATATATGCATGAGATAAAATGTCAAAGAATTATATACACACCCCAAAAAATGCACAAACAAGTGAATGTAAGAATTTGTGAAATCAGAATAAGACCAGTAGTTAGTTGTGTTATGCCAGTGTCTGTTTCCTGACTTGATATTATAGTTTGGTTGTGTAAGATGTTATGATAGAAAGAAATTGGTTGAAGGGTACATGGAACTTGTAATACTATTTTTACAACTACTTGTGAATCTGTATTTAAAATAAAAAAGAAGGAAAAATGTATTCACTTCATAGTTGCTGTGGTGGTGGTGAGTTGGAGCGGACTTCATAGCTGACCTTCCTCTGGTGGGAATTTAGAGGCAGTTAACCACATGGAGGAGATTATCTCACAGAGCAGCTGGTGGATATGAATCAAGTGTCTTTGGGATTGCAGCACAGCTTCTTACCAATAGACCATGAGCTCTTAGTAGCCAGGAATATAGAGTCTTATGGATATTTGTGCATTCTTATATAACATTAATACAAATATTTATAAAGATTTGGTTATCCCCGAGATGATGAATCTTTCCTGCCACTATAGCTAAAAAATATAGAGTTCAGCTGAGTGTCTGTATTACCAATTCAAGCTCATATGCCTACAGCATAAAAGTCAGAGGCTACTGTTGTTGTAACCTTTGGCAGAATGACCAGAACTCTCCTTGTTGCCTGAAATGAAGTACTTTTCTGCCAGTATATGAAAAAAAAGGTACATAAGTCAATGTGATGGTAATTTTCAAAAAAGATCTTCAAGTTTAGTGTTTAATTATGAGTGTAAGCATGATACATTTGGAAAATGGATGTAACAGTTTAAGTTAAACTAAATAAACTCAGAAACTGAGTTCTGATAGTGAGAAAATAAGGAATATATGATTACTTCTAAAATAAAATATACTAAATAACAAGATTTTCCTCTTCAATTCCCTCCCTTTTTAATATTTTATTTTTGAAATTAAAATAGGTGGTATCCTTATATTTTTTTCCCTACATAATTTTAGTTGAACTAATTCAGACACTGATGAGTCAAATGCAATAATGGTTACCCATGGTGGACAGTGTTTGGTGGAGCTCCCTGATTAAAATAAGCTTAGAAGCAGGAGAGGCATTCACTTCTGAAATAGCTTGCTGCTGGAACCTCTATGAACATGGAGAAATGATAAAAATTATATAAGTGTTTGGGTCTTTTGTTCATAGGGTCGCTATGAGTCGTCTACAACCAACAACAACAACAGTCTTATAATAGCAGAGAGAGAGAGAAGAGACAGATAAGATGAGGTCTTAGAGGTTTCCCAAAGTGAAGCCTCTGTGTCTCCACAAGGAACTCACTACCCTCACGTGTATCTATGTCTTTCACAAGCTCATAGATTGTCCATGTCCAGAGTATTTTGGGGGGGGGCTCTTATTATCTAGGCATTCTTGATTAAAGCATCCCCTCTGAAGTCAGCTGAAGTGATGTAATAGTTATTCTGGGCTGACCAGATTCTACTTAATAGGCAACTCACTGACATATAAATCCTTTACTGTGGCCTGAAAGTCTCACCAAAGATACTTCAATCACTGTGAAAGTCCAAGGTTTTAAAGATTGTATGTCAGGAATCAAAACCAAAGACCAGATTCTTTGAGCAAAGTTAAATTACTTTTCTCCACTTTATTTTTATTTTACATTGGTTTGCATACAAAATTTGTGTGCATTGTTTATTGCTCATATATATTGTGTTTCACACATTCCTTCATTCATAGCACTTCTCATGTACATTTTGCTTTATAAAATGAAGCATTATTGATCTATGCCTATTATTAGCCCATCTTTTCAGGTTCCCATTGGATCTTTGTTAGTTTTTCAGCCCTCCACACCACCCACCACACTATGTTATCCTAGTGATCTCCTCTCCTCTCCACCCTTCCTCTTCTCCTTAACTATCCCCCTTTTCCCTTTTTGGACTTCTATCCACATCTTCCAAGGCAATAATGGTAACCCATGATGGACAGTGTTTGGTGGAGCTCCCAGACTAAAACAAGCTTGGAAGCAGGAGTGACATTTACGTCCAAAATAGCTTGCCTCTGGAAACTCTATGAAGTTGGAGAAACAATTAAAGCTATACAAGTATTCAGGTCTTTCATTCACAGGGTCGCCGAGTCATCTACAACTCGATGGCACTTAACAACAACAATTCAGCTGCACAAGGAGGCTATTAAGAAAATAGGTAGCCCTGGTGATGTAGGCAATTGAGTATTGCACTGCTAATCCAGAGGCCACACTTTTCTGGTGGTTCAAATCCACAAGATGCTCTATAAGAGAAAGATGGGAAATCTCTTCTAGGATTTACAGTCTCTGTCCTCAGACTCAACAGCTATGAGTTTTAATTATTCACAAAATATCTATATTAAAATATTTTTGTTATTATCCAAGTAAGATATCAAAACCCTCGACTCATTGCCATCAAGTTGGAACTGACTCATGATTTACCTCATGTTTCTGAGGCTGTAAATAGAGCATGAGGAGACTGTCCATCTTTCTCCTGCAGAGTATCTAGTGCATTCAAACCTCCAGAATCTCAGGCAAGGGTTCATTAACAATGCACCTCCCTACTGACTACACCAGTGTGACTGCAGAGATAGAACTGAACATGGCAGAGATTGTGAGGATGGCACAGGATAGAGCAAGGTTTCAGTTCCTTTTATCCAGGGTTGTCCTGAACCATAGTCTCCGACAGCATATAACAAAACAAAACAAAACAAAACAAAAAAAAGGAATTATCTCTAGTTAGACAAATCAGTAAAAAGAAGAGCGGTAATAAGTAGTATTAGGATGAAAAGTGAGAAATGTTCACATAGTGAGCAGATATTAAATAATAAGAGAAAAATTGGAAAAAATTATGGCACCTGACTAATACCCAGAAAAACAGAATTTATACACATTGACTTAGACATCAGTAGATAATGTGGATACTCATATATTTAAGGGAAATTAATGATTAATGTAAAAAGTTTTCCAAAAAGAAAACTCAAGATCCATATGATCTTACAGATAAATTCCATCGAATGTTCAAGGCTGAGGTCATACCTTGAAAAGAATGATTGGGATTTCTCCCAACTTCCAAGAATGAGTATAACTAAAACCAAATGATCTCACTTAGAATGCCAGCAGCAGAAGTTAATCACTGCCTCAAGGAAAGAGTCCTCCTATTTTTTTTTCCATCTACTGATTTCTCATGTGTTTCTGCCTTCCCTGTTCTTCAGTCTTGTTGTTGATTGCTTTCAACTCAAGCGCAACTCATAGCAACCCTATGAACAAAAGACCTGAAGCCTCTCACCAACTGTTGACATTTATCAAAGTTCATAAAGTTTCCAGAGGCATGTTGTTTAGGAAGTGGGTGCCACTCCTGCTTCCAAACCTGTCATTGTATTTTATTGTAGTTATGTGCCATGAGTCACCTGTGATATATAGTGACTCTATGTACAGGAGCTTTTAACCCTTCCCTGTTCTGAGCCGGTCTTACTAATTCCGACACACCAACCCTCATTGCCCCAGTTATTGTATCAATCCATCTCATCTGGGTGCTTCCTCTCCTTTGCTGTCCATCCACCCTTCTGAGCATGATGTCCTTCTCCAAGGGCCAGTCTCTCCTGGCCACATGCTCAAAGTAAGTGAGGCAGAGCTTCAAAATCCTAGCCTCCAAGGAGAAACTTGGTTTCACCCTCTCTAAGACAGACCTATTTGTTTTCTTGGCAGTCCATGATATGTTCAAGACTCTTCTCCAGCACCACAGCTCAAAGGCATCTATTCTTCTGTGGTGTTCCTTAGAAATAAGTATGGTGAAATTTTGTCTTTCACATCTTTAAACATTTTTAAATGTGTAAAGGAGGAGCCAGTCCTTGGAAAAATACATAATGCTGGGTTAGTAAAAGAGAGGAAGATCCTCAAGGAGATAGACTGATACAGGGACTGTAATAATGAATTTGAATACTGCAGAGATTATAAAGATAGCTCAGAATAGCTTTTAGATTTAGAAATAGAATTACCTTCTCTCTTCTTTCTTCCATGTGTCATTCATTTTACCAAATGTTTCTTTCTTGGGAAAGGATGTCAGGTCCAGTCGCTGTGTCAGTCCAGATGGCTGGTAGCAAGATCAATTTGGCCAATACTCCTACATCAGTTTACTACCACTCATGTTGGGTAGGGTTACATAGGTACAACATCCGTAAGCTTTCTTAACCATCAGGAAATACAACAACTTATTGGCAACTTACTGGTTTTCTCAACCACTAGGAAAAATGGCAACTGAGAAACCAGCATGCTTCCTTTCTCAACCACTAGAAAAATTGCCAACCCTAATTTTGCCAGATAGAAGGAAAATACAATCAACTAGGCCTTGGGAATGTTCAGGGTTACAGGTACAGTTTCTAGCTTTAGGATCACTCCCGTCTCTGGCACCCACAGCTGCTTTTCTGATCCTGGGATGACAGAATCTAGTGAGGGCTGGGGGTGTGGGGAGGGAAGAATTTTAGGGATGTGGAGAATAACGGTAAAGTGACATTACTGCATTTCTTTGCTGCTCTTTCTCCGACTCCTCCAGAAAAGTGTCGGAATGTGTACAGTGGTGATTCTCATTTGCCCCTCTTTTATTGATTATGTACTTGCATTAATGAAGATGTGAGTCAGTGCTTCATGTCTCTATCCCATCCCTAGTTTAGGTAGCAAATATTTTGTTTATTCCAATTTTCTATTAAATCTTTATTCTGAGGATGGAATGTAACATGGCATGTCCATTTACTATAACGTTTCTTGGCCTATTGCTGCAAAGTCTTTTCCTTGACCTGATAAAAAATAACTTGGTGGCCCCTTAGTAGTGTTTCTGGCATTTACATCTGTCTTGATATGAGTGACACTCAGTCCAGAATAAGTACCTATACCAGTGAGGACCCCATTTGTAATCACGTGGTGCCGCCAGCATCACTGGTCCAGTATAATTAACTTGACTTCTATGGACAGGACCCTCTCTCCAGGGAGTTTGCTCCATAGCCATCTATAGCTTCTTTCTTGCTGCCAGACAGAGAAATCCTTAATGGTATTTTGTGACTCAGAAGGTTCAAAATGGATGTGTCTAGGTTCAGCCCACCTCTCCATCCTGGTAGTACCTCCATAGCTACTAATTTCATGTTCCCATTTGCCCACTTCAAGTGAACTGCACATAACAGGTCCACTTACTCATTTCAGTTCCCTTCTGATTCAGGAAGGGAGCTCTTCTGGTATCATTGTTCCAGTGTGCCCTCTACATTCCCTGAGCAATGTCTCTGGCCCACACAAGTGTCATTTTAATATTTCATTTTTCCATCTCCCACTTGCCTTATTGTATAAGCTGACTATTGTCTACTTCCTATTTAAAAATAAAAAAACCCAACAACCAAATAGATAGGCTGCCATAATTTTCCAATTCTTTTATCACAGAAAATAGAGTGCAATCTAATCACTGAAATGGTCTCTTCTTACCTTCCTTACTCAGGGAGTTCCCATCTGCTGATCTTAATTCCACAAGTCTCCAGACCAGATATTGTCCATGTACCCTGGAACTTTAATCTGTGAACCAGAAAAATTTTTAACTGGCCAGAAAAAAGTTCTTTGTAGGACACTGTCCATGTAACAATAGACTCTAATAGCTTCTCAGGTGATTCCAGGATAGAACCTATGGGGGAAAAGTGTGTCTGCTTCTGGATATGATGAGTACCTCCGTGAATCACCCAGAAGGTTATTCTTTTATGAACAATTTCCATTTTATTATGGAACTGTTTTGCGTAACACCTTCCATATTTTAGTGTACTCTGATATCACTCAAGACATTACGAGTGTTTCAGATTTCATGATGATTTTACATCTTTCTGTCATTGAGGCAGTCTCAATGAACACTCAATAGTAGATAGGTGATTGCTTTTCAGAGGGCATGCATCATGTTGCAGCATCTGGACACTTTCTAGCCCAGGATCCCAATGATCACTATAAGATCACTTATTCTCTGGATAAGCACCAATCTGCATAAGCATATGTCAGACACTTCCAGAATCATGTCAAAATGTGGATAATAAGGACTTAAAGTTGAGGAGAGGAAGAGTATTTTCTGTAATTCATACATAGCCTGTTCTTTCTCTAGACTCCATTAAAATGCAATTTTCTTCTGAGTGGTTTTATGGATTGGAGCCAACACTATTTCCAGGTGTGGAATATGTGTTCTTCAAAATCCAAATATACCAATCAACTATTCCTCCTGCTTAGTCTTAGGAGTAGATAGTAACAGCACCTTGTTTTTAGTTGCCTGCACAATGTCAAGGGATACTTCTTCCAAGTTATTTACAAGAGTTTTACTATTTGGGAAGTGCCTTGGGTTTTTGCTGAATTTGTTAACCAATCTCTATTGGTCAGATGGTTACTGTATTAAAATAAATTCTAACCTTTGGTGTTTGATATTAATACAATATTGTATATGCAATATATTATCACCATTGAGATCTACACCAATTTAAGTTCTCTTCCAATCAAGCTATGGCAGTAAGTTGGTGAATGAAAGTCAATACAATGAAAGTAAATTTGGAACCTTCCCATATGAAAACAAACAGCTGGTTATTTTCTGAGTTTAGGATGAATAAAAGGGTATTTGCAAGATTAATTAATGAGTACCATTTTCCTTTGGCCTGCTATATTTTCTGCACCACTGATACCATTTCTGGAACAGCTGAAACTACAGGTGGCATTATTGTATTTAACCTCCATGAGCCATCTGCCTTTTTCATAGATCATATAAGACTATTATAAAGAAAGTTTGTTGACACCAACACTCCAGCCTTTAATTAAAAATTCAGTCCCCCTTTACCTACCAGCTATCCTATACAGTTTCAAATTAGCAAATTGAGTGTGATTGAGCAATTTTTGTGGTTTCTATTTAGCATGCTCAATCAATACTGGCCTAAGGGAAGACTTGCATGCCTTCAGTCTCACAATATCAGGCATATGGAGTGTTCTCCAATTAAATATATTATCAATACCTACAATATGTTAAGGAAAGTGCAACTATTTCTCATAACATCTGTTTAAATCTTGCAGTTTTGACTCAAACTTTTGCCATAGTAGAATAAAAAATGGTATCCTGTCATACCTCCAGTATATTCTTAGACCCCCTTGAAGACCATATTTACTAGTTTGACCCCAAGATGGTCTTTTTCTCATCCCTGGATCATTTCACTCACACGTGTGTATACAGCCTCTGGTCTACTGATGAAGGCTTAGCAAGAGGACCCTAGTTGAATGATGACAATCAATCCCTATCTTGATGGACTAGCTGAGCCTTTGCTTCAAAGGGCCCCAAGTGGAGTCTCCCATAATGAAATCCTTACCAACTGAATTGAATAGATGGACTTGTTTAGTATTCTTTAATTTTAAGGGACCATCAAACGTTTCTGTTGAGCCACCCAACCTACTATATGCTGCATTAGAACTGTTGTCTCAGCTTTATTGATGTCTGCTATATACATTCCATTTCTTAGAGCCATTAAAAAAAAATCTCCATCCTGCTGAAATGGCATCTTTCCCCTTTGTCTCTTCTTGTTCCCCTATGAATCATCCTTATGTTTCTTGCATCTTTAAAATTCATGTGATAAAATTTTGTGCCAGCAGATCTGATTAGGCTTCTTAGATTGTTGCTTTTATTCACATTAGTAAGGCTTCATGTAGGGCTCAGGTAGAAAGAGCTCCCTTAGTCATCTTCCCTTCCATGATCTGTGTAAGAGGCATACTCATTGAATAAGTGTTGACATCCTTATCACCATAAAGCTATTATAGGGTAGCTTGCATAAACAGCATGTTAGCTGCTTCATCTGGACTAGTCCATTATATATTTAGAGGAGGAGATGGACACTTCACCATTGCAAATTTTATCCAGTCCACTAGTCTGGACTTCTCTGTGAGTTAATCTGTGTCATCATCATTTGCTATAGGATCAAATGATGGATCTTTTATCATTTATTAATGTTCCATAGTGAGTTGTGGGTCTTGCATCAACCTAAACATACTCTTTCGTTATGCAGTACTCAAAACCGTAATTCAAAACAGTAAATTAAATCACCTTCAAAGTCCACTTTACTAATGGTTCTTTAGGAAATTGACCAAATTGATCTACAAATTTAGACAGCTTTTATGTCCTATATACTCTTGTTTTAATAGTTTCTCAATTCTACCCGCTCCCTTCCCAGACTACCTTCTTGAATGTGATTTTCCCTTTGTAGATCAACCCTGAGACTAGTCATCTCAGCTGCACTGGACAGGATCTGGACTTGGTTCAGCGTACAGTCTACTACACTCTTTATCCTTGCCATTGCAGCTATTACTAATAGCAACCACCAACTAATTGTATGTCTTGCCCTTTCCTTGTATGTCCTGCATTTCCTTATATATCCAGTTAGTCAATTCTTCAAGCATAAAGTCTATCACTTCTACTTCTTGTGAATATCTTTTGCCTTGGATAACTGATTGCAACATAACAACTGCTTTAGTCCTTACACATGGAGTTTTTAAAAATATTCTTCCATCCAGAAATGAAAGGTTCTTTATCTTTCTAATGATCTTCTTACCTGAATTTACAAAGATTAGCACAAAGCTGGTTTTTATAAGGCAGAGATTAAAGATGTCCTATATGTGCAAGCTTAATCTCACTGAAGATTATTTTAAAAATCAAACTGAAACAATACATTGACAGGAAACTGCCAGAAAGTCAAACTTAATTCAAGCTGAAGGAGAGGCTGTGGCACAAAGCTGATGTCACAGTGATACTAACTAAAGCAGAGAATACCAGGAAGATGTTTGTTTGACTATGTAAAGACACTTTACCTTGCAGATCATAATAAATTATGGCTAAAATTGAGAATAATGAGATTCCTAGAATACTTAATTGTGCCTAGAATAAAGCATTTGGCTGTGTTGATCATAACAGTCTGGCAAACATTGCAGAGAATTGGAATCCCAGCAGACTTAGTTGCCTCATGAAATTTATACTTAGATCAAAAAGCTATTGTCCAAATGGAACAAATCTACATAAAAGAATGTGGCATCAGGATCAGAGGGAGATTCAACAACCTGCATTATGCAGATGGCACGGTCTTATTTGCTGAAAATGAGGAGGACTTGAAATGCTTGCTGCAGAAGATGAGGAACTACAGCCTTGAGTAAGGATTACAATTCAACATCAAGGAAACAATGGTCCTCACCACTGGACTAGTAGGCAAAATAATGATGGATGGAAAAGGATTAAAGTTGTATATTATTTAGTTTTGCTTTGATCAACAATAAACACACTTGGTACCAGTAGTCAGGAGATGTTTTTCATTGGGCAAGTCTGCTGTCAGAGACTTCTGAAAATACTGAAGAGTAACAATGTCAATTTGATAAAAGTGGACCTGATTCCGACTATGGTCTTCTCATTCACTTGCTATGCTGAGGGCTGGCAGTGAATACGGATGGCAGAAGAAGAACTGATGCCTTTGAGTTGTGGTTTTGGAGAAGAGCAATAAGTATCCCATTGATTGCCAAATGAACAAACATATGTCTTGGAAAAAGTGCAGTCAGAGTGTTCCTTAGAGGCAAAGATGTTGAAACTTTGCCTCTCATACTTTGAACGTTTCAAGGAGAAGTAATTCGTTGGAATAGGATATCATGCTTGGGAAAGTGGAGGGTCAGTGAAAAAGACCCTCAACAAGATGCTTGTTGAAAGCAAGGATGGTGAAGCTTCATTTCACATACTTTCGACTTGTTGGTAGGAGAGGCTATTCCTTGGAAAGGGACATCATGCTTGGAAAGATGAAAGGTCAGCAAAAAAGGAGAAGACCCTCAATGAGAGGATTGACACAGTGACGGCTGAAAAGCACTTATGTCACAGATTATGATGTCACAGGATAGGACAGGGTTCGTATCTATTGTTCATGGGATCACTATAAATTGTACTCAACTCTACAGCACCTAAGAGCAATGCCCCATAGTCTGATCAGGCCATAATCTTATCAGTCACTTGCTATGCATCTGAGAGCTTGTCAATGACCAAGGGTGACAGAAAAAGAATTGATGCCCTTAAGTTGAAGTGCTAGAAAAGAGTACTCAGTATTCCATGGACTGTCAGAAGAGCGAAAAGATAAGTCTTGGAGAATGTGCAGCTTGAGTGCTCCTTGGAGGTAAGGATGGCAAAGCTCCAATTTTCTTTCTTTTTTTTTTTTAATAAATTTTATTAGTTTCAATGAACATTCACAAGGATTCTGGGCTTTCACTCCTTCATTGCTGCACCATTCTCTCCACCCTCCTCCCCAGTTTGTTCTTCTT
>NW_006399821.1:15115925-15117214 GCF_000299155.1 Elephantulus edwardii
TTACAGCAACAACAACTACATCAAGTTTTCAAACTAAGATACACCTGACCAAAGTTACTTGCTATGCATCTGAAAGTTGGACAATGCATAAGAATGACAGAAGAACTGAAGCCTTTGAGCTGTGGAGTTAGAGAAGAGTACTGAATACCCCATAAACTGCCAAAATAACAAACAAATCTGTGATGGGAAAAGTGCAAATAGTTTACTCCTTAAAGACAAGGATGTTGAAACATCATCTCACGTACTGTGAGCATATTGTTGAGTGAGTTCAGTCCTTGGAAAAAGACATCATGCTTGGAAAGGTGAAGGTTAAACTAACAAGAACAAGACCTCCAACAAGATGTATTGACATAGTAACTGTAGCAGTGGACTCAAGTATGTCATAGATGATGAAGATGGCCCACAGCAGTGTTCAGAGCTGTTGTTCTTATTATGAGTTGTAGTCAATTCAATAGCACCTGACCACAACAAAAGTAGAAATTACAAGAGGTTGGAGGGCAGGAGAGATGGAGCGGTAGGGAGGATTAGAGCAGTTAGCTCAATCCTAGTTCTTAAACTTAGTCGCCTTGAATTTTGCCAGCATTTCAGGATCAGTGTAGCAGTTTGACAAACGAAATAGGAAATTAGCATTGTCTACACATGTCTTAAAACGCACAAGACAGAAATTCGGCTTGTGATCCAATGACCTAACAGTTATTTAGATGTAAAGATAAACATTAAAGTGACACTGCAGAGAAGAAGGGAACCCGTTGGTACACACTTTCCAAAGATCTGTTAGCTTAAAAGCAAATCTGCTCGTTATAAACTAAAGCCTGTATTCTTGCTTTTGGTCTTAGAAGTCTGTTGACTACCTTAAAGTTTCCGATTGTTTTAAATCACTCTGTGTTTTCCTGAAATTCTAGATGAGGGTTAGGGGAGACTCTGCTACAAACATATGCACTAAAATGATAAGGATTGTCAAGTTTGCTCCACAAGTGATTTATTTTCTTAGTCATCATGGACAGCAGCACCTTGCCTTTGTACATATTTAGCATCTGTAATAGGGAAATACAGGAAAAGGAAGGGCAGATGCTAGATTTGGGATACAGACTTATGTTTCATGGAACTCGGAATTTGTCAAGTTAGATAATATGCCCTATCTATCTAATGTGTATCCATATATTGTTGTTGTTATGTGCCATCGAGTCGCTTGCAACTCATAGCGACCCTATGTACAACAGCCCTAAACTCGGCTCTGTCCTGTGCCAATCGCACTGTCTCTGATACACCCATCCTGATTACCCCAGTCA
>NW_006399821.1:15117314-15122748 GCF_000299155.1 Elephantulus edwardii
AACAAGCACATGAAGAAATGCTCAAAATCCCTAGCCCTAAGAGAGATGCAAATTAAAACAACTATGAGATATCATCTCACCCCAGTCAAAAAAGCTCCAATTTTCATACTTTGGACATGTAACTAGGTGAAGTGATTCCTTGAAAAGGGACATCATGCTTGGGGAAAATGGTAGGTCAGAGAAAGAGGAAGATCTTCAACAAGTTCCATGGACATGGTGACTGCAGCAGTGGGCTCTAGTATGTCAGAGATGATGATGGCACAGGATGGGGCAAGGTTCAGCTTGGCTTCACAGAGTCACTATGAGCCATACTGGACTTGCTGACACCTAACAACAACCACCACTATCAAACTGGGGCAGACTGGCAGCTGACCCTCCAGAGAGTTTTCAGAGGCAGTAAATCACGTGAAAATTCATTGTCGATCATTCTCCAATGGAGCAGCTAGTGGATTTGATTCTCAAACTTGTGGGTTGACAATACATTTCCTTACCACTATGGCACTAGAGCTCCCTAGGAAAGTAAATAGTAACAATGAAGCTGTTGCTGTTATTGTTTATTGCCGTCAAGTCGAGCACAACTCATAGTGACCCTATCAATAAAAGGTCTGAAGCCTTTCTATAACTATTGTCACTTATCAAAATTCATAGAGTTTCCAGAGGCTTATTGTTTAGGAAGTGGATGCCACTCCTGCAGTGTTAATTATACATTATGTGTTTCTTACATGCCAGCCTGTGATCTATGCAATCTACTGATTTTAATTGGTTTAAGCTTCATACCAATTTATGAGGTAGGTAATCACAGAAATTATTAATTTGGCCAAACCCACACAGCTGGCAAGATGCAGCATCTATTGCCTGTCAGATCCACTACCTTACAAAAAATTGCAATTTTGTTTAAAGCAATAGTTTGTTTCTGATATAAACTTATTCATTGTATCCACACCCTTAAGGTAGTGATTGCTTATCCTTTTTTTTATGCATTGAACTCTGGAGAATGAGAAAACCATTGTTCCACAAAGTAAGAATGTGAAGAATGTTAATATGTGTTAGTAATTCATGTTGAATCTTTGGAGATAGAATTTGCTTCACATTCTGGGTCCTTGCTGTTCAGGGAATCCATGAAACCAATTTAAAAGAAACTAAAACAACCACCAAAATCCCCACAGTAGGTATTGTTATGTGTCAATGAGTCATAACAACTCAGAGCTGACCCTCCAGAATGTTTTTAGAGGCTGTAAATCACACAGATTGTGTGATTTTTCCATCTTTCTCCATAAAAACCATTTAGGTGATTCAAATCTGGTGACCTCTTAGGCAAATAGATCCACAGAACTTTCCTCCAAGGTTTTTCTGCATGGACTTGAACTTCATGCTTTCAATTAGCAGCTTAGTGTATTAACCATTTGCACCATCCAGGGATTCATCACTCCTTATAGAGTAACTCTCTTCCTCCAGATGAATATTCTAAGATATCTTAGTGCAAGAGTTCAACGCTTCTTGTGACATAGCCTAAAAGTCATATAGCGTCACTTCTGCTACATTCTGTTGGTTCAAAGAAGGTCACAGAACCTGCCCAAGGGAAGAGACCACTCACAAGTCAGGGAGAGAACAGCTGTCCAATGACTAGCCTGATTATCATTTCCTGGAATTTCCATTCCTTTAATTGCAGTATCTCAGAGTTACTAGCCTATTATCTTGTTTCCTGTCTGTGTTCCCCCCACCCCAATTGTTTATGTTAATGGAGATTGAAAACTCCTTTGAAGAATTCTAATGCATGCTCTCAGTGAATCCAAAGAATGTATTTTCATTTAGCCATAGTCAAAGGAGACACCCCAAAGGCCCTGTAGTAAGGCTCTGTGACTGTTATTTTAGAAAGTCTCTTTGGGAAAACAGATTTGATTCACTCTCTTTAACCAATGACAATAACATATCAAACTTAAAAGGCAGATCAGTTTTAGGGAAAAGTGATACTCCATCTTGTGTGGTGTCCTTGGGTGAACTTCTCAACAATATTGCTTTCATGCTTAGCCATTAATTAGAAAACCTGCTTTCTGGTTGGAACTGAACCGTGATTTACTTTCTGGTTGGACCTTTTTCTACTAATATTCAAGCCATAATTTGCCACCCCCTCCTTTTGAACCTCCAAAATGAAAAGAAATATAACTTGAAGGTAAAAGGCCTGTTGCATAGTTACATGGCTGTTTCAGAAATAGTTTATTTGAAACCACATATGCTTAGTGTAACTTTTCTGAGCTTTAGCAAATGCGTTTTGAAAAGCTCTTTCAAAAGTTCCCAATCCGCACCCCACCTTCCACTCTCTCTCCCTCGGTCTTATTTGAAGAAGCTACATCTCCACAACTTTTCTCTAGTGTTGATATACAATAATACACATGGGAGTAAGTGGGAAATTGCAAGTGGCAAATAATTTGATCTGTTTTTCTACCCAAAAACCCTGGGAAAAAGCTACCATACAGGATTAATTTGCCCATGAGATTTCATTGTGGTTATCATTAAGAAAACAAGGAACAACAGGACAGAAGTGTTTCCTAACTCTGAGGAAAACAGTCAGGAACTTCTGGTGGGAAACCACAGAACGCTGCTTTTGTTTCCTTTATAAAGATTATGAGTTAAGCATCTGAGGTTTGATACAATTTCTTTCACAAAGGACTTTCTAGAGACATCTGAAAATTGACTCTGAAAAATGATCAGTAGTTACCATTTTCTATAATTTGCTTTCATGCAGGAAACGATTTTATTAAAAAAATTTTAGACTCAATTCTTTTCCAAGTTTTATTTTCCATTGAAACTGTTGCAAAAGAGCAAAGTGGACACATTTGTGATTCATCTCCAGGCCTCTCTTCTACAAGCAAACCAGGTGGACCTGAAGCTCCCCAGGACTGAGATTCCCTCTTCTCTGAGGCGCTCTGCCTCTACTACGGCTAGTCAGAAACAGCTTTCACATTTCCTGTGACATGTTGCTTGAAACTGTGTAAAAATTTTTGACTCACTAAACACCAGAGAATATTCAGCTTCAGGCCTAGGTGTCATGTCTTTCTGACCCTGTTCTCCCCACAACTCTTATCACATCTCTGCTCACAGTTGTCATTGGCCCGATGAACTGATGATGGGAAAACCAGGGTAAAGAGAAAAGGATCTGTGAGGTGCCAAGCTCGAGATTGTCAGCCGTGTTCATTTTCACTATTTCCTTCATTCTCACACCATCCCTGTGAAGCCATATTATTCCCATTTTTTTTGGATAAAGAATGGTTCCTGGGTGACACAATGGACCTATCTGTTGGTGTTGTTGTTACTATTGTTGTTGTTATGTGCCATTGAATTGCCTATAACTCATATTAACCCTTATGCATAATAACTATGAACTCATCCTGTCCTGAGCCAATCTCATTGTTTCTGATACACTTGCCCCTAATATGCCATTCACTGTGTCACTCCATCTCATCCAGGGGCTTTCTCTTCTGTGCTGTCCTTCCTCCCTTTCAGGCATCATGCCCTTCTCCAAGGACTGGTCCTTCCTGGCAGCATGCCCAAAATATGTGAGACAAAGCTTAAAAACCCTTGCTTCTAGAGAGCAAGTTAGTTATAACCTCTTCAGAACAGACCTGTTTGTTCTCTTAGCAGTCCATGGTATGTTCAGTACTCCTCTCCAGCACCACAACTCAAAGACATCAATTCTTCTGTCATAGAATAGACTCACGATCACATAAAAGGGACGCATAAAATCACATTCAAGAAGACCTTGTGGAACAGTTCCAGTCTGTAACACTAGAGATCTTCACAATTATAATTGACTCGATGACAGTAGGTTTGGTTTAAATAACTTGTATTTGTATGTTGTTGTTGTTGTTGTTATGTGCTGTCGAATGGCTTGTGACTCATAGTGATCCTGTGTACAACAGCCCTAAACTCGGCTCTGTCCTGTGCCAATCGCTCCATCTCCGATACACCCATCCCGATTACCCCAGTCACTGAATCAATCCACCTCATAGAGGGCCTTCCCCTCCTGTGCTGTCCCTCCACCCTCCCAAGCATGATGTCCCTCTCCAAGGGCCGGTCCCTCCTTACAACATGTCCAAAGTATGTTAGACGGAGCCTCAGAATCCTTGCCTCCAAAAAGCAACCCAGTTTAACCCTCTCCAGGATGAATCTGTTTGTTTTCCTAGCAGTCTATGGTACCCTCAATACTCTTCTCCAGCACCACAGCTCAAAGACATCAATCCTCCTTCTATCCTCCTTAGTCACCGTCCAACTCTCTGATGTGTAACATGTGATAGCAAAGACAATGGCCTGTATCAAAAACACCTTAGTCTCCAGAGAGACACCATTGCTCTCCAGTTCTTTGGAGAGGTCCCTAACAGCAGATTATTTTTTTTAATAAATTGTTTAAAGTATTGCAAGTCTAAAGATTTTCTTTAAACCTTGGATAAAATAAAATAACTTCATCTGAACTTGCCTGTTAGCATAACAGTGTCCTTTTCACCACCCTTGGTCCACCTATTAGCCACTAGTGACTAATAATCAATCCACTTAAGTAACATGGGGAACATGCATGAGGTGAGCCTGTGGCACTTAGTCAAGTAACAATAGTTGTCACTCTTTCTTGTTTAATCCTATAGTGGAACACGACAAGGAGTTCTCCCCTCGTCAGCGACACCACAAAGAGTTCAAGTTCAACTTGTCCCAGATTCCTGAGGGTGAAGCGGTGACGGCTGCAGAATTTCGAATCTACAAGGACTGTGTTATGGGGAGTTTTAAAAACCAAACATTTCTTATCAGCATTTACCAAGTCTTGCAAGAGCACCAGAACAGGTATGAAGGCTCAAGGAGCCCCCAAAGGGTGGGGCCCCATTTCTTTTACTGTCTTTGTTGTAACTCTGCATGTCTGTGGAAGGTGGCTTGCAGCTCAGGGTAGCCTGTAAAGATGATGAGGTGTTTGTTCTGCATGGTGGTGGTTGGCTGGCTAGAAGATTGTTGATTATTCAGTTAAAGGTTTTAAAGATAGTTTTTCTTTCCTAAGAAGACCAGTAAACAGCATTTAACTAATCATCTTTTACGATCAGTGAACTATATAATTTATCAGGAGTAAAATGGTTCCCCCTGCTGTTATACTCCTACCATTTGAATGATGGGGGCACTTGGCTAAAATGAATTCACTTATAAAAGTATGCGTGAACATGCTTACAAATTATTCACATAAAGACGAACTCTTACCTTATAGCTTCCACTATAAGGCTTTTCCTGAAAGACATGGAAAATTAAATACTGAAAGGGGATTTCCCAAATCCCTCCCCCTCCTTGCCAATAAGAAGTATCAATTGTGTGTTTTATCTTTGAGTTGGTGAGTGAGTGTATGTGTGTGCACACTGAATATTCTTTTAGTCATTTGGATATGTTGTTGTTGTTGTTGTTATGTGCC
>NW_006399821.1:15128393-15144462 GCF_000299155.1 Elephantulus edwardii
ATCTCAGTCTCTTCACCATCCATCCTGATGCTGCCAATTGGGCCAGTGGTGAGAATCTTTGTCTTCTTGACATTGAGCCTCAATTTATATTGGAGGCTGCGGTCCTTGACCCTCTACAGCAAGCACTTCATGTCTTCCTCAGTTTCAGCAAGCAGGGTTGTGTCATCTGCATAACGCAGATTGTTGGTGTATCCATATAATGAACTAAAATTTCAAAATAAAGAATAGTGTTCAGATAATATGATTTTTACTCTTAAACAAAAGCATGCCCAATGGATTAAGTACCAAGGACTTCTTTTAAAAACAAATTATTTGTTGCTTGACTTTTTTCTTTCCACACTTCCAAGAGAATCGATGTTCAGTGATTTTTTGTAAATATTTTCAACAACTCAATTTATTACCTGTGGAGACACGAACAACCCAGAGGGGACCCTCCAGTGGGTTTTCAGAGGCAGTAAATTGTATGAAGGTGACTACCTATCTTTCTCCCTCAGTAAAACAGAGTGGAAATATGTTAGCCATTGATTATTCAGTCTGCCTAACTGTGTATTTCGTTCTGTTTCTCTAGTGAAATAGCCCACTGGTACATTTTCGGGGGTGACTTGAAGAATTTTTTATTTGATTTTTCCTGTCTTACAGGGAAAGCCTTGTAATGGAAATTGTAGGTTGGGAGTTTTGTGACTTTGAAGTGTGTGTGTGTGTGTGTGTGTGTGTGTGTAAACTTTTATTATTAGATGAAGGGAGAAAAAAATGATCTTGCAGAACATTTGTGAGGTTTATACTGAACTCCAGCCAAAAAAGAGCAGCTGCCTTGTGCTTAAGATGGTGGTGTCATACTTTCTTGAGGCCAGAAGTGAGTTGGAAAAACAAAATCCCAAACTGTCCCAGCCTTTGATGACTCCCTCTCTCCAAGATGAGAGCTGCAGCTCCTCTGCCTTCTAGGAGGAGGGTGTTGGCAAATGGGTGTGTTTCATTTTTGTGCACAAGGAGAGGGGAAGCACTGGAGAACTGGGAGAATTTCATGCTTTTGAAGGGATCCAGATTGGCGGGAAGATTTCTTATCCCTAGGCCAGCAGCCCAGACCTCCTGCTGGCTCTGAATGTTCTTCCAAAGAGCCCCAGACTTAGCTGCAGGATTCCTCCTTCTGGGGGTGAGAGTGGATTTCCCATCTGCCCAGCTTGGGATGTCTTGGCTGAAAAATATATTCTCTTGTGAAGAAATGTATCTGTCTAATCCACATCTCAGTGAAATTTGTACTGCTTGATAGATTCACTTAACAAATGTTTGTGTTGCAAAATAGTTGGCTTTTAGAAAAAGAAAAAGAAAAATCCAGGTTTTTAAATGCTGAATCATCCACTCAGCTGAGACTAGAAGAGCTTTGTGTTCGACCTCTGGCTAGAAAAGGCAACTAGGAAGCCTCACCAGGGAGGATGAGAAGAGATTCTTGATAGATTGCTGGGAATTCTGCAGACATATTTTGTTTGACTGATAAGAAGTCAATCACTGGGCCAGATAAATTTTAAAAAGTAGTGACTTGAGTTGTTGTTGTTTGTGTGCCTTTAAGCCATCTGCCACTCCTAATGACTCTACGTACAACCATTCTGAAGCCAATTCTGTCCTGAGCCAGTCTCACTGACTTCTGACATACCTACCTCCAATTATTATGTCAATCCATCTCATATGGGGTCTTTCTCTCCTGTACTGTCCCTTCACCCTTTCAAATATGATGTCCTTCTTCAAGGAGCGGTCCCTCCTTGACTCATGCCCAAAGTATATGAGATGAAGCTTCAAAATTCTTGGCTCCAAGAAGAAACTTGGTTTCACCCTCTCCAAGACAGACTTATTTGTTTTCTTGGCAGTCCATGGTATGTTCAAGACTCTTCTCCAGCACACAACTCAAAGGCATCAATTCTTCTTCTGTCATACTTAGTCATTGTCCAGCTCTCTGTTGCATAGCAAGTAATTCCGAAGACAATGGCCTGGATCAGGTGCACCTTAGTCTCTAGACTGACGTCTTGCTCTTCAGCACTCTGGAGAGGCTCTAACAGCAGATTTTCCCAGGGAAATTAATCTTCTGATTTCCTGACTGATGATGCCAGAGTGTTGATTGTGGAGCCAAGAAAGCTGAAATTGTTAACAATCTCAAGCTCTTCTCCATCTAGTAGATAGTACTTTTAGTAAGAACAAGGAAGCATTTGATGTTGTGTTCAAAATATGAGAATAAAATCTGAAGAAGACTTTAAGGCATGCAAAGAGCTGCAGCAACTCATAGATGGGTGTAGGCTCAGCAGTTCAGTACTCCCTTTCCAGTTACTTTCTTTAAATTAATCTATTAGGAATTGTGTCATTTGTACTTTAAAATGAGTTATGTCTTTGTGACAACACTGGTAAATATTTGCAATTATAGAAGCAGTCAGAGTGCTCCCTAGACACAAGGATGGTGAGATTTTTGTCTCATACATGTTGGGCATGTTTTCAGGAGAGGGCAATCCCTGGAGGACATCATGCTTGCAAATAAAGGGTAAATTAAAGAGAGGAAGACCCTCTAGGACATGACTTGGCACAGTGACTGCAACAGTGGTCTTAATCAGAGCATAGATTGTGAGGATGAGACAAGATTGGGCAAATTTTCCTTCTCTTGTACGTGGAGTCACTTTGAATTGGAGCTCGCTCCATGACACCTATCAACATTCTCATCCATTCTTTTATTAGGATTTAAACATGATTCTATTAGAGACAGGGCCGACTGAGGTGGCTTTTTAAAGAATGAACCATGGAATACATGAGTTTTGCCAAGTCCTAACAATGCTTAAACTCTTAACTGCTATACTTCCTGAAGTTAGCCCAATGGCAGAAGGGCATCTCCAGAATAAAAGTGGAATTCTAGAAAGAGAAATTAGTCTTCTTCTCCAGTATCTTTTGGGCATGCTCCACCCCATCCCTTCCTTAAGTTTTGAGGCAGACAGCTTAGATGTTTGGATAGTAAGCGATGCCATTTTGGTGATACAAACGTGTGATTATTAGAATGCAGACCTTGACACTTTAGCTTCCCAGCCTTCCCTAGGGAAACATTTGCATATGCCTTTGAACTTTCTGAAAATTAGAATATGAATAAAAATATAAAATCAACTTGAAAAACCCACAACTATTTTCTCTTAATGAAGCCTGATATTTTTAAGCCTTTGGTGACACATTTTGGGCATTTTCAACTAGGTATTATGGAAGCATATTTTCTGGTTGATCTGCCCAGCCTCTAAGTGAGTTCTTTCTTTGGCTGTGTTTTGGGACTCATGATGCACATCCTGCTAACCTTGGACTTGTGTAAGCAACAAATGAAATCTCATTGTACAAAGGGCTATCTGTTTGATATCATATAAACCAAACTATCTTTGGGATTTATTCCTCTAATCTCAGAGAGTACTTTAATTTGGCATTTGTTTAAAAATATACTCAAAATCTCACTGCCAAAGAATCTGACTCATAGCAACCTTCTACCAGGGTTCTGAGGCTGTAAATCTTAACGGGAGGAGACTGCCCATCTTTCTGCTGTGGATGCTCTGGCGGATCTGAACTGCCAACTTTTCAGTTACATTTTTTGCCTTTTTGGTTCACAGTACAAGATGTTACAGACAGATGTTACTACCAGACCTCTAGTTTGAAAAACTAGGAAGTATAAAACTACCATTTGCACGGCCCAGCCAAGAGGAAGGATAGAATTCTCTGCATTATGTTTTGGAGAAGTAACTTCTGCAGTCTTTCAGTGTGTGCACTTTTCACTCAACATTGTTGTCAGAAAGGATTTGAGCCAAGAGCAGCTGGCCCCAACCCTACTATGTCCTGTTTTCCCACCTGTGTTGACTCAGTGAACCTCATTTCATGTTGAGACTGCTCTGGAGAGGACAAGTACCCCAACCCCACCTCTTATCCCAAGATTAAGTGGATACGACCCTGGGCATTGGAGAGGGATGAGCCCTGCAAGTACAGCCTTTTAATCAATATGTAGTCAATGACAAAATACTGTCTCTCCATGATACTAAAATCAATTACAAGCTTTTCTAGAGGAGGGAGTTAGAGATGAGATTACCCTGTAAGCAAGGGAAGCACAGGTTTACTTATGAATCAGTAGTGAGTTTCATATGTTTGTCTCTCTTTGATGTGGTGAAACTCTTGTTAAGTGATTTGATAAGGACTTTGCTTCTGTAGGACAGTGCTGTGGGGTTGGGAGAGAGACAGATACCAGTCATTCCAGACGTACAATCTTTGATATAGAGGGGGAAAAAAAGGTAAATTCTTTTACAGATTCATAAATAGGTACAAGTAAGCTCATGCTTATCTTGCTTATTCACTAATCCACCCATAACTAAGAGGCAGAGAACAACTTAGAAGAAATGTACATGAAGGTATTTTTACTTATATTCTTAATACATTTTTTACACTTACTTTTTTGCTAGTATCTTCAGTATCAAATACTCACTAAGTCATCTTCTTACTTGGAGGGAGAGGTTGCTGTAAATATCTTAACCTTTCTTACTACACATGGCATCACCATGGAGTTACCTTGATTTTCATAATTTGTATTCACTATCTTTACTTCTGTAACATCTTTAGATTAATACTGCACTTTGAGGTCTTTAAAAAGAACCTTTTTCATCTAACTCTCTTATTTGGTTATGTTGCTTTTGGTGTTAGATGCCTACAGATCAACTGTTACTCATAACCTTCCTATGAACAAAAGGTTTGAACCTTGCCCCGTCCTGTGCCATCCTCACAATCTGTTACTGTCATTGTGTCAGTCCATCTCGTCAAGGGTCTTCCTGTCTTTCAGTGAACCTCTGCTTTCCCAAGCATATGTCCTTTTCCAACCAGTAGCCTCTCTTGACAACATGGCCCAAAGTCTGTGAGACAAGTTTTATCACCCTTGTTTCTAAGGGGCACCCTGATGTGTTTTCTCTAAGACATATTTGGTTTTTTCTTTTGGCAGTCCATGGGGTATGCAGTACACATCTCCAATACCACAACTCAAAGGCATTTATTCCTCTTCTTTCATTCTTTTCAGATGCATGGAAAGTAATTGAAAAGACCATCGTTTGCATCAGATGCACCTTAGTCTTTAAATTGGCATTATTGCACTTGTATAATTGTACTTTAGAAAGGTTCTTATTAAGAGATTTTCTCAATGCAGCACTTCTTTTGATTTACTGACTTCTGATACCACAGGTGTTGATTGTAGATCTAAGTAAAATCAAATCATTGACAACATCAATCTTTTCTCCATTTATCATGATTCTGTCCAGTGGTGAGGATTTTTGTTTTCTTGTCTTTGCTATGCAATCTATACTGAAGATTTAAGTCTTTGATCTTCTGTAGACCACGTTTCAAGTCCTCTTCACTTTCAGCGAGTAAGGTCGTGTCATTTGGATGATGCAAATTGTTCAAAGAGTCTTCTTCTAATCCTAATGCCACATTCTTCTTCATATAGACAAGTTTCTCAAATTATTTGCTTAGCATACAGATTAAATAGATATGGAGAAAGGATACAACCCTGACATATGTCTTTCCTGATTTTTAAATCAGTCGGTGTTCTCTTGTTCTTTTTTTTTTAACTTTAAATATAGTTAATTATGTCTTTCGCAAGAAATCTAGAACACCATTTTGTGAGGATAAACTCTGTTAGTGAGAGAGAATAAATGCTATAGCTTTTGAGTTGAGGAATGGCTCTAATTTGGGGCTAAGTTTGTGAGCCCACAACTTTCTGATCAACCTTCTGCTGCTCTGTAATCTCATATTTGTCCTTCTCTGTGTTAAAGATCTCACCCTCTTAGTATCTGGGCTTCCACAGCTGCTTCTTGAAGTAAGCATCAGTAAGATGTTTTGAGATTTTCCCACCACTGATGTCAACTTTAGTGGAGGTGGCAGTGACAAATTTCTGTTGTGTTCTCTGCAGAGGAACTCGATTGAGGGTCAAGGGCCTAGTCATAAGGAGCAAGCCACTATCCAGCTGCTTCAGGAAACCACTTTCTTGCATCTGTGGTGCCCCGTGAGGATTGTTACAACAGTTCGGGGCATGATGCTGGAGCACAGCTTCCACAGCTAAAGGAGTTTTTGCTATGGCTTCACAGATTCTGAGGCATGACTTCAGCAGGATAATACCTGGGCATTTTGCAAAGTTTCCCCACTTGTGTACCACCACTCTTATCACCACCAGTTGGTTTTGTGACAATAGCAAAAACTTTCTTTTTTCAACCCTGGACTGAGTGGCTGAATACTTAACTCTTGTATGTGGCCTTCCTAGAATACATGGCCGATCGGGAATACTTGCTGATTGCTCTGACTAGGACAGGATTGCAGCTGCAATGGGGCTTCCCCTTTTTGGGTGTTTTGGCCTTGACCTTTTTATTTTTGCCACTAGCATCTGCCTTCTTGGCTTAGGCTTGGCCTCGGGCTTCTACTTTGGTGTTTGACTTTTCACTCACCGTCATACAAGATGGGAAAAAGAATCTTATTCTGTTTTGAGACAACTACCTAGGCTTTGGATGGGCAAAATTAAGTGCCCTAATATTCTCAATGTTAGCTATATTTTTATTATTATATTTACTGCAAATATTTATGCATTATCTTTATCATATAAAGAAAATTCTCCTCTAGTTCTCATTTGATGAAGTTTGTTGTTGGTTTTTTAAAAATGGGCATCATTTTATAGATTGTTTTGTTTTGGAAAATTATGTGTTAATGTGACTTACTACTATGATTAGATGATTTTATAATGTTAAACCAACCTTAAATTCCCATAATAATACACCCTGGAATATGTAATTCTTTTTTTATGAAACTGGTTTAAAAGACTGTTTAGTAATTTTACTGTCCTGATCACCTGTGTGTCTGCTTTTGTTATTTGCTTATTCCCTTGGTTTTTCCTCAGTTGGTTTTATGCTCTGGTATGCCTGATTTTTTTTTAAGTTCCAGACATTTTTATGGAAAAACAGCACTAGATCCTGTTATCTCCTTCCATAATGTATTTAAGTTTCTCATAGAAGGCAGACAAAATCCACACAAATCCCCACGTTTTATATCTCTAGTTGAAGCTCACCTTTAGGATTTGTTAAGGTCCATCTGTTTCTGGTTTTCCCTTTCTCTTAGTTTAGCCCTCCAGGGTCACAGCTGAACATCTAAGGTGTGCAGTACAACTCCTCTTCCTTGGTGTATCCTGAACTCTAATTTTTAAATTCCTTGAAATGGAATATTGCTTTGTGGTTTTTTTTTCACTTCTAGGCAGTGTCTTGATGCTTGTTTTCTCAACTCTTCGCCCCATGCGTATATTGCTTAATATTTGGCAAATACCTAGAAAGGAAATATTGGAGATCAAAGTAGATGGGACCTAAAGAGCCAAGGTCCTAAAGGAAAGGTACTGAAGAGGAATGAAACCCAACTTCTATGAGATCGCTTTTATGATCTCACTTCTAGGAGCCCCTTTCCTCTGGGACCTAGACCTTTACATCATAGCTGCCTTAAATTCCAATTTTTGTCCCAGGTTAGTAATATTGTTCCAAGCTCTAGACTTCTGCTGTTTGGTGTCTTTGTCTCATGCTGGGAATTGACAGATGGCTTGAAATTTAAAAAAAAAAACAAAGCAAAACAAAAAAAAACCAAAAACCAAACCCAGTAACAAACTTAGGACTTCATTCAAAGCAATACCCTCCTATCTGAGACTTGACCCATGAATTCTTGGCTGCTCTGGTTGATTTAAAATATTTTCAAATAAGTTTTTATTTTAATTCAGTGTTTTTAGTGTTAGGTTACTACATCAAAGCCAGAAGTATAAAGGTCTAAAGTATAGTATCTTAATTCTTTTTATTTGTAAATCTGTGTTAGGGCCTCATCTTTCTCCCATGAAGTGGCTAGTAGGTTCAAACCACTGATTTTTTCATTAGCAGTCAAATGCCTTAACCACATTGTCACCATAGCTCTTTCTAATTATACTTAGAGTCTTCACAAATATTGAGATTTGGATTCATTAACCCATTAACTGAGAGGTATGGTCCAAAAATGATAGCTGGACCCAGTCATTTGTACAGCTCCAGAGCCTCAGAGTGTGATTGCTTTAGAAGAACATTTCTTATGGACAAATTTTTCTGTAGATTCTGTTGGATTTGTTTGTGAAATTTAGGATAAAAATTCAGGCTTTTCAGATACCTGAGACTGGTCTCCTTTTGAAGAGAAAGACAAATTTGCGAAAGCTGGGATGGAGAGCACTATTGTAGCTTGGGTGAAGGAAAATCAAAGCCTTCTCGCATTGTGTCCAGCCACACCTGTTTCTCATTTTCTATCTGGCTTTCACAGGTATGTTCCTCAGAGACTACAGCATTCTCACTACTGGCTGATAATCTCTGGCTCATTCAGAGTGGGCCTTGGGCAAGCACTGAACTTTTAAGTATTTGTTTCTTTGCCCCTGAAAAAAGGGAAAATACAGTTGGCCCACTGCTCAGGTTATGTAACTCGTTAGCTCATCTACCTTGTCAAGTGCTTATCCCTTATATTTACAAAGATTTGCCTGATTTTTTTAAAAAAGAAAACAAAACAAAAAATGGACTCAGAATGTTAACCAAATTACACTCTAATGTTCTATTTTTTATGATACACAGGGTATGCGAGAATTTTGTGGTGAGGAATTAAAGTTATGAAGAATTATGTACACTCTGGAAATGTTGGATTCCCCCCCCCCACCCTAGTGAAAATCAATGTGTGGTGGACAAGTCCACTGTTCTGTTGAAATTGCTTATACTTTTGGGGAACACTGAAGAGGAAAGAGAAACGGTTTTTGTTTCTGGAAACTATGCTTTATATGTTATCCATTCCTAGAAATGCACTGCTTTGGTATTGCATGCATCTCTTTAGCAGATGTCTGGTTTTATGAGAAGCAGGTCATGGCAGGGTAAGGTTATTATTTTTTCTTTATTTAGCATACATCACTAAATAACAGGTTTTTTACTATTTTATTTCTCCTTGGCCAAGAATGTGAAAATATGACATTTCCATATGACATACTTTTAAAGTGGTGGTGGTGGTAGTGGTGGTATTTGCCATCAAGGTTAAACCAACCCATAGCTGACCCTCCTTCCCCCCATAAAGTGGTAGAACTCCTCACTTAATCTGTGTTTGATCACTAAAGTGCAATGGATTATATAGGGAAAGTTTATTTTGTTTATGTGGCCACAAAGGACAGGTTAGATAGCTATCAATTCATTTCATTTTCTTCCTGCTCTCTCCCAAACTTTCTCTTGACACATAAAATGAATCCTTGAGCTCTGGTGGCCTAGTGATAAGAAGCTGTCCTGCAGTCCCAAGGGTTTTCATTTATTTGCTGCTCTGCAGGAGAAGGATGGACAATCTCCTCCCATGTGATTAAACTGCCTCTGAAAACCCACTGGAAGGTCAGCTACGAGTTGATTTCCACTCAAAAGCACACAGCAACAATCTTATTGCTGTTTTGAACTTCATTTCACCTATGAGTCTTATTATTGTTCTAACTTGCATGCTGAGGGTTCATCCAGCCAGTTCATTATATAATCAAATTTGTAGAGGGAGCTGTGGTGGCTTAGTGGTAAAAAGCTGTGCTGCAATCCCGAAGGTACGTGGTTGGAATCCACCAGGTGCTCTGCAGGAAAAGGATGTGCATTCTCCTCATGTGATTTACTCTCAGCTGTGAATAAATTATGATTTGATGGCAATAACAAGAGCATTAGGGAGCTCTGGTGATGTAGTCCATAAGGAGTTGTGCTGCTAACTCAAAGGCCATACATCTCTGGGAGTTTGAATCCACCAAGTAGTTCCTTGGAAGAAAAATGAGCAATTTCCTCCTGTGTGATTTTACAACCAGCTTCTGAAAACCCACTGGGGGGTCAGCTATGAGTTAGCTCCCACTTAATGACATTAATAACATTGTAGGGAGAGAAGCACAAAATCTTGAGAGTAGATAGCTTAAGTCTATAAAATACCAAACCAAAGCCAAGCTCACTGCCATCAAGTCAGGTCTAACTCATAATAACCCTTCTCAGGTTTCTGAGGCTGTAAATCATAACAGGAAGCAACTGTTTATCTTTCTCCCACAGAGCAAGAGTGAGTTGGAGCCACCAACCTTTCAATTAGCAAGCAGCCTAATATGACACCAGTACAACTCCAGTATTTAAAAGAGGCAGAGTGGCATGGTGCAGTAATTCTCACAGTGTGCTCTTCAGATCAGCAGCATTACCTGCAATCTTGTTCACAGTACAAGTGACCATACCTCCATCCAATTAGAACTCATTGCTGTTGAGTTGGAAGTGATGCACAGCTGACCCTCCAGCAGATTTTCAGAAGCTAGAAATTGTGTGGTAGGAGATTGCCCACCTTTCTCTCATGGAGCAGCTAGTGGATTCTAATTACCTGCCTTTGCACCCAAAGGAATTGGCAGCATAACTTCCTGTTCAGTAGGCTACCAGACTTCCTATGCCTCATGCTAGGTACATTCAATCCAGAGGTACAGGGATGGGGTCCACAAATTTGTATGTTCGCAAATCCACCAGGGAATTCTTATGTAGTCTAAACTTGTGAGCCACCTGTTGGTGGAACTCTGGCAGCATAGTCCCTAAGGTGTTGCACTCTTAACCAAAAGGCTCAGTCTCGGGTGGTTTGGAATCCACAAGTGTCTCTGAGAGAGAAATAAGAACAGTCTTCTTCCTTTAAGATGTAAAGCCTTAGAAATCTGATGATGGTTGTCTGAGTTGGAATCTGACTCAGTGTCAATAAGTTTCATGTTCCATCATTACTCTTCCTTGGAGGTAAAGGTGATAAAGCTTTGTCTCACATGCTTTGGGCATGTTGCTGTTGTTAAATGTCATCGTGTCACCTGCAACTCATAGCAACTCTATGCACAATAGCTCTGAGCCCTCTTCTGTCCTGAGCCAGTCTCACTATCTCAGTGGAGGGTCACTATAAGCCAAAATTGATTCAACTCAATAGCAGTGAATGTTAGTTTGAGTGTATATGATGGTAAGGGGCTCTGGTAGTGTGATCTATATTATGTGTTGCACTGCTATCCAAGGGTCATCAGTATGAATCCCCCAACTGCTCCTAGAGAGAAAGGTGGGTAGTCTTAGAGGTAGCAATTAACTCATTCGAAGTTATGTTTCACTCTTGCTTCAGAATGTTCTTTCATGTGATGCTAATTTTAATGTGTTAGTTTTCTCAATAGGAAAGCCCAGATGACTAAGTGGTGGTGGAGATTTTGTGCAGACTTTAGTCTTTTAAAAAACCCACAAAAATTGTTGTTGTTAATTGCCATCAAGTTGTAGTAGACTCAAAGAGTCCCTATGAATGAAAGACCTGAACACTTGTATAACTTTTATCATCTCTCCAAATTCATAGAGTTTCTGGAGGCAAGCTATTTTGGAATTGGGTGCCACTCCTGCTTCCAAGACTGTTTTAATATGGGAGCTCCACCGAACACTGTCCACCATGGGTAACCATGATCACATTTGATACAACAGTGTCACAGTGTTTAGCATCACAGCAACCACAAGTTACCTCTGTACAGCAAATTGGCAGACTAGTGTTATACCACTTAGAAGAACATTTGACCAAAAAACAATTAGAATCAGGCCTGAGGGCCGCAAATTAAAATCAGCCACCTTTGTCTTACATAAGTAAACTATAGATAACAAAAATATTTTAACCATTTTTTTAAGTTAACAATCCAATGACATTAATTGCACTTAGTATGTTGTGCAAACATCATTAAAGTCTTTTCCCACATGTTTTTCTATAACCCTAGGCAGAAATTCTTGTCACTCTTAAGCAATAACTCCCTTTACCTTAAATTAAGACTAGTAGCCACTGATCTGCTTCCTGTGAATTTTCAGACCCTAGTCGTGGGTATAATCTTGAATGATCCAGGAAGCATCAAAAGAAGATGGAAAGAATACACAAAATCACTGTACCAAAAAAATTAGTTGATGCTGAAAAATGTTAGGAAGTACTATATGAACAGGAGCCAGGAAGTACTATATGAACAGGAGCCAGGAGCCAATGATGAAAGTTGAAGTTCAAGTTGCCCTGAAGGCATTGGCAAAAAATGAGGCCCCATGAGTCAATGGAATACCAATTGAAATGTTTCAAATAATAGATGCAGCCTTGGATGTATTCATCAGTGTATGCCAGGAAATGTGGGGGACAGCTACGTGGGCAACTGACTGGAAGAGATTTATATTTGTTTCCAGTCCCAAGAAAAGTGATCCGACAGATTGTAAAAATAACCAAAAAAATCATTAATATCTCATGCAGGCAAAATATTATTGAAGGTCATTAAAAACGGAACAATACATTGATAGGGAACTACCAGAAGTATAAGCTGATTTTAGAAGAGGCTGGGTCAACTGAGCCATTATCGCTGATGTCAGATGGATACTGGCTGAAAGCAGAGACTACCAGAAGAATGTCCATTTGTGTTCTCTTGATCATGCAAAGGTACTAAATAGACTGTGGGGATCATAACAAATCATGGCTAAGATTTTGAAGACAGGAATTCCCAGAACACTTAATTGTGTTCATATGAAATCTATGTCTAGACCTGGAGGCTGTTGTTGAATGAAGCAAGGGAGCACTACATGACTTAAAATCAGGAAGGATGTGCATCAAGGTTGTGTCCTTTCCCCATGCCTATTTTATCTGTATGCTGAGCAAATAATTTGCGAAGCTGGAAAAAAATGTGGCATCAGTATTGGAGGAAGACTCACCAACAACCTGCATTATGTAGATGACACAGCTTTGCTTGATAAAGGTGAAAAGGATATGAAACGCTTGCTGCAGAAGATCAAGGACTACAACCTTTGTTTTGGGAGGTTTTTTGTTTGATTTTTTTTAATTGTGATTTTAATGAAAATTTACAGAAGAGTTGGATTTTCCTTTCATTCGTTGTTGTACATTTTCCTCCCTACCCCTCCAGTTCACTTAAAAAAAATTCATTATAGCATCATGTCCTCTCTCCCCCATTTCACCTCAATCAACTCTGCTGTGCACCTCTTATTCTGGACTACTGTCATACAAATAATGCCTAGTCATATATTCCTTTCAAACACTTTTTCCCTTCATCTGTTTCAATGTGGTGTTTCTTATTTATCCCCTCTTTTCTTAGTTCACCCCAACCCCCATGTCAGTCCTGTTTTATCACAGTGTCATTAAACAGTATTTATCTTTTTGTGACTGAGATATTTTATTCAGCATAATATCCTCCAGGGTCACCCATGTTGTGTAATATTTTATAAGTTCCTTGTTTTTCAGTGCTGTGTAGTATTCCATTATATGAATATACCATACGTTTTTTATACATTCATTTGTGGGTGGACATTTAGGTTGTTTCCATCTCTTTGCTATTGTGAACAATGCAGCAATAAACATGGGTGTGCATATATCTATTTGGATGGCAGCTCTTGTTCCTTTAAGGTATATTCCTAATAGTGGAATTGCTGGCTCAAATGATATTTCTATTTCCAACTTTTTCAGAAAGCACCATACTGCCTTCCATAGTGGTTGCCCCATTTTACACTCCCATCAGCAGTGAATGAGGGTTTCATTTTCTCCACAACCTCACCAGCATTTGTTGCTTGCTGCTCTGTTGAATTTTGCTGTTGTTTCTGGGGTGAGGTAGTATCTCATCGTTTGTTTGATTTATCTCTCTTAGAGCTAGAGATTTTGAACATTTCTTCATTTGTTTGTTCTCCATCTGAATGTCTTCTTTGGTAAAGTCTCTGTTCATATTCTGTGCCCATTTTGTGATTGGGTCGTTTACCTTTTTCTTGTTGAACTGCTAGAGTATTCTATAAATTTTAGATAAGAGTCTATCTTAGATAGGCACATTCCTTATCATATATATCATTACCAAATATTTTTCTCAGTCTATGGGTTTCCTTCTCACCCTGTTGGAGTTTTTTTATGTGAATAGGGATTTGATTCTTAGAAGGTCCCATTCATCTATTTTATTCTCTCCTGCTTATACATTTTTCAAGATACTTGGAAGACTGTTCATATTGTGGATTAAGGCTTCTGGAGTTCTTCCTTTTCCTGATAAAGTTTATAGTTCTTGGTTTTACTCGTAGGTCTGCGATCCACCTTGAGTTGTTTTCTGTATATGGTGTGAGATATGGGTCTTGCTTGAGTTTTCTACAGATAGTTTTTCAATTATGCCAACATCATTTGTTAAACAGACTTTCATTTCCTCACTTAACTAATTTATTCTCCGTGTCAAAAATCAGTTGACCATAGGTAAATGAGCTGATTTCTGGGTTCTCAATTCTATTCCATTAATCTATGTGTCTGTCACTGTACCAGTACCATGCTGTCTTGGCCATCAGGGCTGTGTATGTAGTAGGATTTGAGATCAGGGAATGAGATGCCTCCTACCTTGTTTCTCTTTTTCAGGAGTACTTTGCTTATTCAGAGTCTCTTTCCATTCCAGATGAAATTGGAAATTGTCTTTTCCATCTCGTTGAAGAATGGAATTGGTATTTTATTGGTATTGCATTGAACCTGTATATTTCCTTTGGTAGCATTGTCATTTTCACAATATTGAGACTTCCTGTCCCTGAGCATGGTATATTCTTCCATTTCTTCAGGTTTCTTTTTGTTTCTTGTAGCAATGCTATGTAATTTTCTTTGAATAGGTCTTTTTTTTTTTCTAGTTAGTTTTACTCCCAGGTTAGCTATTGTGATGGGTTTTCTTGGTTCCATTTCTGTATTCAATTTGTTACTATAGAGAAATCAAATTTATTTTTGTATTTTGATCTTGTATTCTGCCACTTTGCTGAATTGGTCAGCTATGTCCAGTAGTTTTCTCACTGAGTCTTTAGGGTTTTCTAAGTATACTATCATTATCATCTGCATATAGAGATAATTTTACCTCCTATTTGCCAATTTGGATACCTCTTATATCCTATTCTTATCTTATTGCTATCACTAAAACTTCCAATACAATATTGAATAGGAGAGGTTATAGTGGGCATCCTTGCCTAGTTCCTGATATCAAAGGGAATGCCTTTAATCTCTCTCCATTGAGAATGATGTTGGCTCTTGGTTTTGTATTTATACTTTTTATTAGGTAGAGGAAATTCCCCTCTGTTCCTTTTTGATGAATGTTTTAATCAGGAAAGAGTGTTGGATTTTATCAAAGTCCTTTCTACATCCATTGATAGAATCATGTGGTTCTTGTTCTTTGCTTTGTTAATGTGATGAATTGAACTATTTATTTTTCTTATGTTGAACCATC
Source organism: Elephantulus edwardii (assembly GCF_000299155.1). Classification (NCBI taxonomy): domain Eukaryota; kingdom Metazoa; phylum Chordata; class Mammalia; order Macroscelidea; family Macroscelididae; genus Elephantulus; species Elephantulus edwardii. Next base: position 15,143,686 of record NW_006399821.1, read on the forward strand.
CTTGCATACTTGTCATGAATCCTACTTGTCCATAATTAATTCTTTTTTTTTTTTTATGTACTGTTGGATTCTGTTAGCCAGGATTTTATTGAGGATTTTTGTATCTATGTCCATGAGATTTATTGACCTACAGTTTTCTATTTTTGCCTGATATTGGTATCAAGGATATATTTGCTTCATAGATTGAGTCTGGGAGAATTCCATCTTTTTCAATTTGTTAGCTAATTTATGTAAACTTGATGACAGTTCTTCTCTGAATGTTTGCTAAAATGCACTAATGAAACTATCTGGTCAAGTGGGTGTTTTTTTTGTTGGTAGTTTTTTATTACTTGTTCAATTTCTTCTTTTGTAATGAGTCTTTTAAGGTGTTCTACTATGGTCTGTGTCAATTTAGGTAGGTTGTGAGTTTATAAGTGTTTGTCTGTTTCTTCAAGATTTTAATATTCATTTGAGTATAATTTTTCATAATATTCCTTTGTTAGCCTTTTTTTAGTTGATTCTGTTCTGACATTGCCCCTTTCACCTTTTATTCAAATTATTTGTCTTCCTTTCTTCCTTCCTTCCTTCCTCCCTTCCTTCCTTCCTTCCCTCCACCCCCCTCCCTCCCTCCCTTCTCTCTCTCTCCCTCTCTCTCCTTAGTTTTGCTAGTGGTTTGTTGGATTTATTGACCTTTTCGAAGAACCAACTACTGGTCTCATGTTGTTGTTGTTGTTGTTATGTGCCGTCGAGTTGCTTGCGACTCATAGCGACCCTATGTACAACAGCCCTAAACTCTGC
>NW_006399821.1:15146402-15157560 GCF_000299155.1 Elephantulus edwardii
TTTGTTCCACAATCAGCTCCTAGCCTAATTTTCACAGCTGATATTGAGCTTCTCCAACAGTTCTTTCCACAGATGTAATCAATAGTTTTAATTGATTTTCTCTTTTCTATTTTATGTATTTTTAAAGACTTAATGATAATAACTTTCTTACCCTTTGATGTGTTGATTTATTGCTATAAATTGACCTCTAATTACTGTGTTGGCTGTTTCCCAGAGGTTTTGGTAAGTTATGTTTTCATTGTCATTTGTTTCAAGTGATTTTTTTTATTTCATTTTTTTAATTTCTTCAAGTACCCACTCATGTCCAAACAAGGTGTTATTCAGCTTCAAAATGTATGGGGGGTTTTGTCTTTTATCCTCTTGTTATCGATTTCTAATTATGTAGCATTGTGGTCTGAGAAGGTACTTTGTGTTATTTCTATATTTTTAAATTTATTGATCCTTGTTTGTACTTAAAATGTGATTTATTCTGGAGAATGTTCCATTCACATTGGATACAAAGGTATACTGTGATTTGGGGGGTTGCATTAGCCTATATTATTTATGAGATCATTCTAGTTTATTGTGTGGTTTAATTCTTCAGGATCTCTGTTGAATTACTTTCTGATAGTTCTGTCTTTGCTTGAGAGTTGTTTATTAAAGTTTCCTATTAATATTGTGGTGTTATCTATTTCTTTTTTCAGTATGTTAACGTTTGCTTTGTAGTAATTTGGAGTTGCTGTGATGCTGAACACTGCCATAGTTGTGTCAAATACCATTATAGTTACTCATCATGGACAGTGTTTAGAGAAGCTGCCAGATTGATTCAGATTTGGAAGCAGGGGTGGCATCTACTTGCTAAACCACACACCTCTGGAAATTCTATAAACATAGAGAAATTATGTTAGTTGTAGAACAGGGTTCAGGTGTTTAGTTCATGTATATGACTTGATGACACTTAACCATTTCTAAGTGTGTTGTTATATTTTGGAGGAACATTCTTCTAAGTTGTGCATCACTCGTCTGTCAATTTACTGTACTGAGGTAATTTGGGTTTTCTGTGATGCTGGACCTTGTGCCATTTGGCTGCAAATGCCATAATGGTTGCCCAAAGTGGACAGTGTTTGGTGGCTCTCCCAGTTTAAGACAGCTTTGGAAGCAGGAGTGTCATCCACTTCCTAAACCACATGCCTAAGGAAACTCTATGAACTTGGAGAAATGACAATAGTCATCAGGTCTTTGTTCATAAAGTTGCTATGAGTCATGCTTAACTTGAAGGCAATCAGCAACAACTACAACAATTATTTGGTGCATAGATATTTATTACAGTTATGTCTTCTTGTTTTATTGACCTTGTAAACATTATAATGTGGCCTTCCTCATCCTTTGTAATGGTTTTTGTGCTGAAACATATTTTATCATAGATTAATATCACTACTCCTGCTTTTTTTTTCTGGTTGCCATTTGCTTGGTATATTTTTCCCCCACCCTTTTGTTTTTTGTCTTTCTTTAACTTCATTTGTCAGGTGTGTCTCTTTTAGATGGCATACTGATGAGTTTTGCTTTTTGTAATCCCATCGAATTGCATTGGGAAAGTCTGCTGTCAGAGACCTCTCCAAAGTACTGAAGAGCAGCAATGGCAATCTGGGACTTAGATGTGCTTGATCCAGGCCATAGTCTTTGCAATTACTTGTTATGCATCAGAAAGCTGGTCAATGAGTAGGGATGATAGAAGGAGAATTGATTCCTTTAAGCTGTGGTGCTCGAGAAGAGTATTGAATGTACCATTGACTGTTAGGAGAACAAAAAGGTTCATCCCACAGAGGGTGAGACCAGGCTGCTCCTTGGAGGCAAAAATTCTGAAGCTTCGTTTGACATATTTTGGATATGTTGCAAGGAGAGACCAGTCCTTAGAAAGGGGTATCATGCTTGGGATGGTGGAGGGATGGCACAAAAGAGGAAGACCCTCGATGAGATGAATTGATTCAATGACTGGGGTATTGGAGATAGGTATGTCAGAGATGATATGATTGGCACAGGATAAGAGCAGGGGTTAGGGCTGTTGTACATAGGGTCACTAAGAGTCACAAGCAACTTGACAGCACATAAGAACAACTCTTTTTCTCTTCACTGGTGCATTTAAACCATTCATATTGAGGGTAATTATTGAGAGGCAAGAATGTATTGCTATAGTTTGTTGAGTTTTTTTTGTGTTGTTGTTGGTCACTTTGGTCCATCCCACTTTCTGTGGCATCTCTGTAAGAAGGACTTTCTTCAGTATTTCCTGCATTGCTGGTCTTTTCTTCATAAACTCCCCTAGATTCTGCTGTTTTGAGAATATCTTGATCTCTCCTTCATATTTGATCAACAGTTTTGCTGTGTGCAGTATACATATGCCATTCCACTATCTTCTTTGTTCGTATGATTTATACTGAGAAATCAGCACTTATCTTATTTGCACCCCCTTATAGATCACTCTTCATTTTCCCTAGCTGCTGGGGTTTGAGCAGGGAGAAGGGTGCAACAATGAATGAATGGAATCCCAAAATCTCTGTAGATGTTCATTGAAATGAAAAATAAACAACCTAAATTAAAAAAAAAATAATAAAAAATAAAAATTAAAAAAATTATCTCCTTATCTTTGAGTCTGGCAAATTTGACTATGATATGACTTGGTGTTTTCTTTTGGGGTCTGTTCTCTATGGCATTCACTCAGTTTCTCGAATATATGTTCTCTCACTCTTCATCATGCTGGGAAAGTTGTCTTCTGGTAATTCTTACACAGCTTTCTCGGTGCCTTTACTTGCTTTTTCCTGTTTTGGGATTCTGATTATGTTATTTCTCTTGATGGTGTCCCACATTATTCTTAGGATTTCTTCCCCCCCCTTTCTTTTTTATTCTGGTTTTCTGTGTTCTATCTCTTCAGCTTTGCCTATATGTTCCTCCAACATGTTGACAGCCATCTGAAATATTGGTCCTCATATTCTGGATTATGATTTCTTTTTCTGGAGCTTCTATTGCCTTGTTTGTATTGACTGAATTGTCTTTGACTGTTGTTTTGTTGGGGGGTTTTTTAGTTCCTTTTGGCTTTTGCTTGTAGAGTCCTGTAATCTTTCAAGTTTGTCTCTCACCCATTGAAAATATTCAATCATTATTCTTTAGAATTCTATGTTAGAAAGTTCCATCAGACTTTCTGGCTTCAGGAAATCCATTGATTCTGTGTTATGATCACTTTTGGGGTAGTGACATCTTTTTTTGGTTTTGTGTAGAGTGTGAGGTAGTCTGCTTCTTCCTTGTAATTGCTATGGTAGAATTTTTCATGCCTGAAGCCTTAGCAGGCCCCATGTCTGATAACCTTGGCCCAGAGGCACACTACTACAGAAGAGAAAAGGGCAGCTCACCCTACCTGAATTTCTCTCTGATCCTTTGACTTAAAGGAAAACTTGCTTCAGCAGGGGAGATAGATGGCCGGTGAATTAGCAACCTTCTCAGCCAGGCAACTGCTGCAGCTAAGCTGGGTCAAAAGGGTCCTCAGCTCAAATACTGGCTCTGGGAGAGAGAAGAAAATGGCTTCACCTGTGATATGTGCTCCTGGCACCTGACAGTGGGATGGAAGCAGGACAGTCTTCAGGTGGTGGGTTAGCAATGTAGTGCTCCAGGCTGGAGCATGGCCTGGGCCACAATGGAACTGCATCCTATCTATCTGGCAGCATGCCTGGGCTGGGCCATGACCTTGTGCAGATGGTGGGAAAGCAGTGGGAGGAAGATGCTCCAGGGCCACACCACACAGGCTTTGGCACGGGTAGCAGACAGACACTAAGATCCCATGACCCACGACCCAGACTTTGTTATGGATTGCATATTAACATCAAGAAAACAAAGGTCCTCATTACAAAGCCAGCAGCCAGCATTCTAAAGGATTAATTGAAGATGTCTATGATTTCATCTTTCTTGGATCAATAGTCAGCATCCTTGTACCAACAGTAAGGAAACCAGAAGATGTATTGCATTGGTCAAGTTCACTGTTAAGGACCTCTCCAGCATGCTGAGGAGTAATGATGACAGTTTGAAGACTAATGTGTGCTTGATTCAGGCCATGGTCTTCTCAATCACCAGCTATAAATCAGAGAGTTCACAATGAATAAGGATGACAGAAGAAGAATTTATGCCTTTGAACTGTAGTGTTGGAGAAGAGTACTGAATATCCTATGGACTGCCAAGAGAATAAACAGATATGTCTTGGGGAAAGTGCAGCCAGAATGTTCTTTAGAAGCAAAGATGGCAAAGCTTCATCTTTCAAACCTTGGATGTATAGCTAGGCAAGGATATTCCTTGGGAAAGGACATCATGCTTGGAAAGATAAAGAGTTAACAAAGGGGAGAAAGATCCCCAATGTAATGAATTGACATGATAACTTCAATAATAGTCTCTGTGTCTCAGAGATGATGATGATGGCGCAGGATAGGGCAAGAGTCACGTTAGCTGTTTATAGGGTCACTCTGAGGTTGTATTTGACTCAATTGCACATAAGAACACAACAAGAAATCGTTTTTATCAGACTGTTGTACATATTTTACATGGAAACAACAGATAGGAATTTTGATGAAATGAAATTTAGAAAACACTTCCCTTCCTTCATGTATACTTTCTACTTTTTTCCTTTCTTTTTTCTTTCCTTCTCTCTCTATGTTAATCTCTCTCTTTTTAAATGGCAAAAAGTATGTACCTTATTTGATGCCACAGAGTCAGTCCATTCTTATGTCCAGTTTTGTATTGGACTGCTGTAACCATAGGGTTTTTTCATTGCCTGTTTTTCAAAAGGCAGGCATTCTCTTCTAGTCTGTCTTAGTCTGGATATTTGCTGATACCCAGTCGACATCATAACAACACTCAAGAGTTCACTGACAGACAGGTGTTAGCTGCATATGAGGTGCCTTGATTTGGAATTGAACCTAGGTCTCGAGCATAAAGGTGAGAATTATGCCACTGAACCTAATTTTCATCGTGTCTCTATTCTACTTGGCCAACTGACTAGATGAGATTAATATTTGTTACCATCCAAAAAGAAGTTGATCCAATAGAATGTGGAAATTATAAAACAATGTCAATATCACATGCAAGTAAAATCTTCCTGAAGATTATTCAAAGGTGACTGAAACAGTTCATCAATAGGAACCGCCTGAAATTCAAGCTGCATTCAGAAGAGGCTGTGACAAGGCCATCATTCTTGATGTCAGATGGATTATGGATCAAAGCAAAAAGTAATTCCAGAAGGTTATCTATTTGTGATTTATTGACTACACAAAGGCCTTTTACTGTGTGAAACATATTATGGCTTCCATTGAGAAGAATGGGAATCCCATAACACTTCATTGTGCTAATGTGACACCTATACCTTACAAGAAACAGTTGTCCAAACAGCACAAGGGTACACAGCATGGTTTGAAATCAGGAAAGGCAATGTGTCAGGGTTATATTTTTTTTCCATACCTATTCAACCTGTATGATGAGCAAATCATTTGAGAAGCAAAACTATATGAAAAATAATGTAATATTAGGATAGGAGGAAGACTTATCATCAATGTGCATTATGTGGGTGACACACCTTGCTTGCAGAAAGTGAAGACAACTTGAAACACTTGCTGCAGGAGATCTAAGACTGTAGCCTTCAATATGGATTACATCTTAATATCAAGAAAATAAAAATCCTCACCACTGGCCCAAAAGGCAACATCATGATAGAAAAATGATTGAAATCGTCAACATCAAGATTTCATTTTACTTAGATCCACAATCAACATCTATGGTACCAGAAGATTAAAAAAAAAATCAAAAGATGTGTTGCACTGGGAAAATATCAAAGACATCTCAAAAGTGCTAAAAGAGCAAGATATCAATTTAAAGACCAAGATGGTTTTATCCAAGCCATGGTACTTTCAGTTGCTACATATGCATCTGTAAGTTCAACAGTGAATAAGGATTACAAAAATAGAATCAGTGCCTTTGAATTGTGGTGTCAGAGAAGAGTACTAAGTATTCCATGGACTGAAACAAGAACAAATATACATTGGATAAAGGGAAACCAGGATACTCCTTGGAGGCAATGATGGTGAAGCTTCATCACACACACTTGGGCATGCTGTTGATATGTGTCATCAAGTCTCCTTAGACTCATAACAATCCTATGCACAATAGCTCTGAACCCTGTCCTATCCTGAGCCAATGTCACTATCTCCAACTAAACCCATTATCCCATTTACTGTGTCAATTGATCTCCTCTAGTATCTTCCTCTCCTGCACTGTCCCTCTATCATTCTAAGCATGACGACATTCTTCAAAGTCTTATCCCTCCTGGCAACATGCACAAAGTATGTCAGACAGAACTTCAAAATCCTTGCCTCTCCAGAAAGCAAGTTCGTTTCATCGTCTATAGGACAAACCTGTTTGTTCTCTTGGTAGTCCATGGAAAGCTCAGAACTCTTCTCCAGCACCATAATTCAACTGCATCAATTCTTCTGTCATCTTTAGTCATTGTTCAGCATAGCAATTGTTTGTGAACGCTATGGCCTGAATCAGGAACACCTTAGTCTCTAGACTGGTATTATTGTTCTTTAGCACTCTGTAGTAGTCCCTGACAATGGATTTTCCTAATGCAAGTCATTGTTTAATTTCCTGACTACTGGCACCAAGAGGACTATAGAACCGACCAAGCTGAAATTGTTAACAATCTCAATCTCTTTTCCATCTATCATGATGCTGGCAATTGACCCAGTGGCTAAGAAGCTTTAGCTTCTTGATGTTGAGCTTCAATCCATATTGAAGGCTGAAGTCCTTGATCTTCTGTAGTAAACGCTTCCAGCACTCCTCAGTTTTTGCAATCAAGGTGTGTCATCTGCATAATGCAAGTTGTTGATGAGTTTTCCTCCAATCATGATGCCACATCTCTCCTCATAAAGCCCAGCCTCCTGAATGATCTGTTCTGAAAAGGTTGGGAGACAGGACTACTCTCTGACACATTCCTTTTTCCATTTTGAACCATTCAATATTTCCTTGTTCTATTCTGACCTCTGTTTCCTAATCTAGGTATAGATTTTGCATGAGCACAGTCAAGTGTTCTGTGATTCCCACTTTTCTTAGGTTTAGCTACAATTTATTGTGATCCACATAGTCAAATGCCTTTGCATAGTCAATGAAACAGGTAAGCATCTTGGTGGTACTCTCTGCTTTTGGCCAAGATCCACCTGGCATTGGCTATGATGTCCCTAATGCCACAGCCTCTTCTAAACCTAGCTTATATTTCTGATAGTTCTCTGTCAAAGTGCTGTTCCAGTCATATTAGGATGATTTTCTACATGATTTTGCTTACATGTGATATTCTGTTGGATCTATTTTATTTTATTTTATTTTATTTTTAGAATAGGATGAAGAATCAAATCCCTATGTGCATCCAGAAAATTCTCTAACAGGGTAAAAAGGAAAGCCACAGACTGGGAAAAAGTCTTTGGTAATGACATGTCAGACAAGGGACTTATATCTAGAATTTATAAAATACTTGAGCACCACAACAAGATAAAGGTGAATAATCCAATTGAAAAATGGGCACAGGATATGAACAGACACTTCACCAAGGAAGACATTCAGATGACCAACAAGCACATGAAGAAATGTTCAAAATCCCTAGCTCTGAGAGAGATACAAATCAAGACAACTATGAGATGTCATCTCACCCCAGTAAGAATAGCAAAATTTAACAGAACAGCAAGCAACAAATGCTGGCGAGGTTGTGGAGAGACTGGAACCCTTTTTCACCGTTGGTGGGAGTGTAAAATGGTGCAACCACTGTGGAAAGCGATGTGGCGCTTTCTCAAAAAGTTGCAAATAGAGATACCATTTGACCCAGCAATTCCACTACTGGGAATATACCCTAAAGAGACCATAAAAGGCACCCAAGTAGATATACGCATACCCATGTTTATTGCGGCTTTGTTTACAATAGCAAGGAGTTGGAAACAACCCAAATGCCCATCAACAAGTGAATGGGTAGAGAAGCTGTGGTATATTTGCACAAGGGAATATTATGCTGCATTGAAAAACAAGGAACTCATGCAATATTATTCAAAATGGGTGACCCTGGAGGACATTATGCTGAGTGAGGTATCTCAGTCACAAAGGGACAAATGCTATATGGTGCCACTATTGTAGAATGAGGCTGACATCGGGATGGGAGAAAAACTGGATGAAATATGTTTACGTCACTGAAGTCTTTGGGGGAGAGAATATTTTATATTTTAGGGCATTATGTTTATCGTAAGAGTACGGAATGAGGGTTGCAGAGTGGATTATATTTGGGGTTGGGGGATGTGTGGGGGATTGCGTATCAATGAGGGAATTTTTCTTTTGCGTTTGAAGGAGAGGAGCAAATGGGGGGGAGAGGGCTGCAACAATGAATGAATGGAATTCCAAAATCTCTGTAGAAGTTCATTGAAATGAAAAATAAAGAAATTTAAAAAAACATAGTCAAAGTTTACACTATTGATGAACATTGTCAACATCCTGTATAATTATGATTCAGAAGTATAGAAGTTCTTGCCATATAATTTTTTTTTCTTTAGCTGGGAAAAAAAAAAAGAATAGGATGAATATGGATCTCTCCCAGTCAGTTGGCCAGGTATTTACCCTCCAGATTACTTGGCACACCTAGTAAGCATGACCGGGGCAGCATCTGTTTGTTGAAATATGCCAACTGATATGCCATCAATTCCTAAGGCCTTGTTTCTTGCGAATTCTTTTGGAGTAGCCTTATCTTCCTCCTTCATCACCATTGCCTCTTGATCATATGTTGTTTCATGAAAGTCTTCTGTTCTCTTTGATAAAGTGACTCTGTGTACTGCTTCTATCTTCTTTTGATGCTTCCTGGATCATTCAATATTCTGCCCACAGCATCTTGAAGTATTATAACCGAAGGCTTGAATTTGTTCTTTAGTTCCTTCAGCTTAAGAATGTCAAGCTAGTTTGTCCTTTCTGGTTTTCTGACTTCAGCCTTGTGCACATTTCGTGATAATACTTGTTTTGTCTTCCAAAGCTGCCTTTTGAAATCTTCTGCACACTTCCCTAGTTTCCTCATTTCTTCCCTTTGCCTTGGCTTCTTGGCATTCTAGTGCAATATCAAGAGTCTCTTCTGACATCCAGAAGGGACTAGTCTTTGGAAAAGGATATATTGCTAGGAAATGTGCAGGAAGATCCTCAAAAAGATGAAGGGATGTGAAAATAGGATAACTGAGCAAGATAAGTATATCTTCAAAAGGAAAGTGGAAGGGGATAAGGAGTCAGATAAAAGGGAAGGTGGAAGGAAACCCTGGGATAACAAATGTTGGTGAGTAGAAGTTAGGGTGAAGAATAGGCTCAATGGAGACTTGAAAAGATGGAGTGATAATAGTCACATTATTGTTGTTGTATGCTGTCAAGTTGGAACCGACTCACATCTGTCTCTCTAGAAGATTTTCAGAGGAAGTAAATCATACTAGTGGGGGTTGCCTTCTTGCACAGAGCAACTGGTGGATTTAAACCATGTGCCTTTGGGATTGCAGTGCAGCTTCTCACCAGTGTTGTAGTTATGTGCCATCTAGTTGCCTATGACTTATAATGACCCTATGTACAATAGCAGTGAATCCTGCCCTGTCCTGAGTCAATCCCACTGACTCTGACACACCGCCATTGCCCTAGTTATTGTATTAATCCATCTTATCCAGGGTCCTCCTCTCCTGCGCTGCCCCTCTACCCTTCTAAGCATGATGTCCTTCTCCAAAGATTGATCCCTCCTGGCCACATGTCCAAAGTATATGAGACAGAGCTTCAAAATCCTAGCCTTCAAGGAGAAGCTTGCTTTCACCCCCTCCAAGACAGAACTACTTGTTTTCTTGGCAGTCCATGGTTTGTTCAAGCCTCTTCTCTAGCACCACAACTCATTGTATAAAACACAATGTAAATGAATGAAACACAATGCATATGAATGATTATATAAAGTACATGTACAACACAATGTATATAAATTATTATATGCAAAACAATAAAAAATTTTAAGAAATTATAAAATGGCACAGTAGCTATGAAAATGGACTTTAGGATGACAGAGATTGTGAAGATGTAAGGTTCAGATCTGTTGTTCATTGAATTGGAGTGACATGTAACAACAACTTCGGTCTAGAAGATTCTAGTAAAATTCTGCCCCTGTGGCATGACTTTGGCACCTTTTGAAATCAGTGTTGCTTTCCCCACAGCAGTTCAGAATGTCTGTTGTTTCTGCATGAGGGCTTTTTTAAAACTTCCAGAGCAGAATTTATGTCTTTTCACATCTTAACTTCAAAGCTTTGGACTTGCAATCCCCTCTTGCTGTTTTCCATGAACACCCCCTGTCTCCATGCTCACAGTTACCTCAGGAATGGGAGTAGTTTGTCAACAGGGGGTGACACATACATGTCAGAGAGAGCTTTCATGATGGCTGGCTGAAGGCAGCCCCCTGCAGACTGCGGTATGCAGCTGAGTAAACTACTTCTCACTATACCCAGTGTTTTAACCTTGGAAAACACAATAGAATTCCCTTCTAACTCTCAGTAGCTATGTAAGTAGAAAAAGAATTTATTTCACCTCTGAAGAATCTTAAATTTTTCACAAGCCTCACAAATATTTAAACAATAGACATGAGCTTTAGTCTTTTGTCAATGATTATCTCTTCTAATATTTTCAAAAGGTAGTATATCATAATAATGGAAAATACTTTAACTCCAAAGTCAAGTCCTGGTTCTTGTATTTACTAAATTTTCTTCTTAGCTGTGTGATTAAACCTGTGTGAACCTTAGGTTCTCCATTTGTAAAAGGGGAATAATGCTGCTGAGCTGTTAGTATTGCTGTGGGAAGATAGGTGAATGCAGTTTGGAGATCATACAGCCTTCAATATGTATTACATCTCAACATCAAGAAAAAAATTCTTACTACTGGACCTATAGGCAACATCATGATAAATAGAAAAAACATCGAAACTGTAACTTCATCTTTTGGAAGACTGTTATCAAGAAAGTGGAGTTGGCACTTATGAGGAAAAAAAATAGTATCTTAACTAACACATTCTGATCGCTATTATAATCAGGTTTTTTGGGGGGGGGTTGGAACTCTAATATTTTTT